>NW_005842594.1:76205-108351 GCF_000455745.1 Alligator sinensis | reverse complement strand
ATCCCCCCCCCCCCCCCCCGCGATGAGTTTGTAGCCAGCCATGAGATCACCTCTCAGCCTTGCGGAGGCTGAAGAGATTCAGGTCCCTCAATCTGTCTTCATAGATTACCTGCAGGCCCTCAACCATACGAGTAGCCTTCCTCTGAACCCTTTCCAGGTTATTCACATCCCTCTTGAAGCACGGCACCCAAAACTGGACGCAGTACTCCAGTTGCAGCCTTACCAATGCTGCATAGAGGGGACGTATTACCTCCCTATACCTGCTCGTGGTGCACCTGCTAATGCAAGACAGAGTGTGGTTAGCCTTACTTATTACCTCGTCAAGCTGGTGACTCACGTTCATTTTTGCGTCAACTATGACTTCGAAATCTCTTTCCTCTGCTGTGCTTCTTAGAATTATATTTCCCAGTCTATAGGTGTATTGGTGATTCTTTCTCCCCAGGTGCAGCACTTTGCACTTATCTTTGTTAAATTGCATCCTATTCTGATCCACCCACTTCCCCAGTCTATCCAAATCTGCCTGATTTTGCTCCCTGTCCTCTAGTGTGTTTACCCTGTAGTTTGGTGTTATCTGTGAATTTCAGAGTGCTTTCTACACCCTCATCCAAATCACTGATGAAGATATTGAACAGTATTGATCCAAGGACAGAGCATTAGGGGACACCACTACCCACATCTCTTCAGGTAGAAACCGACCCATCCACCACCACTCTCTGGGTGTGTCCCATAAGCCAATTTTCCACCTACTTGACTGTGAAAAAATCCATGTCACAGCTACTTAGTTTACTTGTAAGAATTGGGTGTGACACTATGTCGAAAGCCTTTTTAAAATCCAAGTAAATAACATCTGCCTCTACTCCTGCATCTAAGCACTTCGTGACGTAGTCATAAAAAGAGACCAGGTTAGTCAGGAAGGATCTGCCTGCTATAAACCCATGCCAGTTGCCCCTTAACATTGTATTACCTGCTGGCCCCCAACAAATGTGATCCTTAATGATTTTTTCTAAGGTCTTGCCAAGAATAGAGGTGAAGCTAACCAGCCTGCAATTACCCGGGTCCTCCTTCCTCCCCTTCTTGAAAATAGGGACCACATTGGCCCTTTTCCAGTCTTGTGGGACCTGGCCTGAGCACCACGATAACTCAAACAGCTGTGCCAGTGGTTTCGCTATGACACCAGACAATTCTTTTAGTACCCTTGGGTGAAGATCTTCGGGACCTGCCGACTTAAATATGTCCAACCCCCCTGGGTGGCCCTTATCCAGGGCTGAGACTCACTATTTGATGATATAAAGGAAGTACTTAGCAATAAAATGGGGAGTCAAACTATTATCTATATGGAAGAAAATTTACTCTAATAACAGACCATGCACCACTCCATTGGCTGCAAACATCTAAGACTAAAAATGCTAGACTAATGATATGGGCTTTGGCCCTTCAACCTTTTTGTTTCTCTATAAAGCACCAACTGGAATAGCTAAACATTGCAGCAGACTTCCTCTCATGATTGAAAGATGGCAGGTGATCAACAGCACCAAACATGGATAACGAGAAAGAGGATCACAGACAAATGGCATCTTGGACTACACAGGTGGGGTTTTCACAAAGTGAAAACTGTGTGACAGAACAGCAAGCCTGCCCCATCACGGAGCTCTGAGGGAGCAAAGGAAAAATAGGAACTTACCTTGGCAACAAGCCCAGGAGAAGAGGGATGACAGGGCAGACCTAGAGTGGAGCGGGGAGGAGAGAGAGACCTGGATGAAAACAAAAACAAGGAGCTGCAGGGGCGGAGAGAGCAGCAAGAAAGCAGCTGTGGGGGGTGCAGCAGATGTCCAGTTCCCCTTTAATTTTTCCTGGCTATGTAGTTGGTTCCCCGAAAGAGAAGAAAAATGCCTGGAAGAAGATCCAGGGGAACATGGGAGGGTGACGGCATTCAGCCGAGAGAGGGGACCGGAACAAGAGTCCTGAAAAGAGACTTACCTATGAAGCCAGATTGATGAGGCAACAGAGACAACCATATCAGAGAGTCTGACTCCAGTGGACATCAGGTCCATTCAAGGGAACATACAAAAAGAAAGAGACAAAACCAGTTGGAGAGATGAGCCAGGAGAGGCGACCCCTCATATTCATATACTGTTAGATAAGGACAGGGATGAACAGATTGATGGTCTGCTTGTGACCCATTGGAGGGGAAGAATGGGGCAAGTGACCAGGAGTGATAGTGTTCCAAGTGACAGAAGGAACAAAGTATTTCGAGAATGCTAATTCCCTAGAAGAGATATGTTAAATATGAAGCTGTTACATCAGGTGTGGTAAGGGCATAGTATGGGGATGGTGGAGCCCTGTGAAGAGGAGTCAATCTTCTGAACCACATATGATACCAACCACTGTCTTTTATCTTTGTACTTTTTTTTCATCAGTCATGGCAGGCAAGAAATAAAGGAAATTACCCAGTCCATAAAAAGTGAGAAAGTGTAATTTTTATTTTGTGGGCATACCTAATCTCTCACAATTATGTACACAGACTACATTATAACAAATTTGTTTAGCTTGCAAATCCAAGCACTTGGAACTTAGGAAACTGTAGTTTTATAGTTGTTTTACCTTATGCACATCATTATGGGAGAGTCTATAACTGCATGATCACATACTATTCTTTCTTCAGGACCCTTGTCTAATTTGGTGCACAGTGCAGACAGGGTAGCTGTTCACTGAGAAAGCAATTATTAAATATTTCTTTCCCTTTTCATATTTCAGTTTGTCTGATGTACTTTTAAATTGTACCCAAGCCCTGCAGTTGAGATGGCATTATGAATAGTTTCCTGGGTTGCTCCATGTGGTTACTCTCTATTGTGGCTACATTGGTTAAACACTGATGAATTTATTTGTAATCCTTCTGTGGGAGAAAGGAAAGTATAATTATAGTTATATTTATGATCATTCCCATGCTATCTATGGGTAATTCAGGCATAGGAAAATTAAAGCCAAATATTTTCACTGTGTAGTAGAAGTTTGCGTGTGACTTTCTTTAACATGAGGAAGCTGGTGTGAGAACTAAAAAACCACACAATCTAGACAAGGAAGAGACCTGGACCCAGTGACAAGCAATGTTCCCTCTAAGGTGTAGCGGCCCGTGAGCACGCTGCTTTGGTCCGTTCCCGAATTGGTCCCGCCTCCCCTTTTCAGCGCACGCCACTTCGGCCTGCCCCACAGTATAACACAGTATAACAACAAAGGATGATACTATAACCTTGCGCCTGCCTGGCTTCAAATGCCCGCTCATGCGCTGCCTTGGCCTGAACGGTAGAGAGCATGCATTCCCTGGCTTCGTGGATCCCCCAAAGTGGGCTTCAGTTGTCCCTCTGGCCTTCCCCAAACTCTCCTGCCACGCCTTTGAATGTTACACTGTGGGGGTGGCCTTGAAAGACCTCTCAGGGGTGGCCACTCTGCTCGCCAGATGTTTCTAGGGCTCCACCTCCCCTACACCCCAACCTTATACCAGCCTCTGCTGGGACGCCAGTTCTTGAAACAGCCGCCCCTCCAGTGTGGATGTTCCTCGTGAGTGCTCTATGGTATCCTTGCTTCCCTGTGCCTTAGACTGTATCCCCCTTGCTCTTTGGGGAAGGATGGTTGGTCAGCTCAGGCCCTAGGGCTGGAACCCACTTGAGCCGGTCGGCTCTATTGCTTGGGCCGGTGTGGGTGCCCCTGTTGGGCAGGGGTAAATAAAACAAAGTGAAGAAAAGAAAAAAAACCCAAAAGGGCCTTCCAGTCCAGCGTCCTACTGGCCAGCTCTCCCAGCCCTCCTGCCCATACTTGGCAGTGCTCCTTCGACACCGGTCTCTCGGGGTCCCCCTTCTGTTTCTGTCCCCAGCCCAGCTCCCTGGCCTGGTACCTGGGAGCAATCAGGTGGGGAGAACTTCTGTTCCCTTGGGGTTGGCCTCAGCCTCTTCCTCCAGGTCACTGTTCCCGTTGTGCCGCTGTTTGGTGTCTCCACCACCGTGCTTCCCCGGCAGTATTAGGGGTGAGTCACCCCAGATGCTCCTCCTCTTCTGGGGTTCAATCTCAGTACCCTGGATGAGAGGAGTCCTTGCAGCCTCTGCTGCTGCCCACCGTTCGGGTGATCCCAGTTCGCGCTGGCTCCATCCATTGCCAGCGCAGAGAGCCTCAGCCTCCTCACTCGCTCTCCCCGCCTTTCAGCCAGCGGCCGCTTTTATCCCCGCTGGCTGGTGCGTCCCCGTGACGTCACCTGCCAGCTTTAATCATATAAAGGTGCGGCTTGTAAACCAAGTGGGCTCTTCTCCTCACCCCTCTGGTGTCACCCCTCCTGCAGGTAAGTGGTCTTTTTGTGTTCCTTTCTCTATTTTCATGTTTTTTTTCCGTGCTGTGCCTCGTGGACAGGGCTTCCTGGTCCCTCCTCTCGCTGTCCCTGGGACACAACTCCCCCCTTAAGCTGCCATGGGGCATTTTAATTTGTTGTGTTGAGTTCTTACCTGTGTTGTTGGCTGTCCCTTTTGCTGGCCGTCATCGTATTTTGAGTCATCTCCGCACCTAGATAGAAAATCCGCTGTTATGTTTTTTTCCTCTGGTCGGTGTAATATAAGAAATTTGAAGGGTTGGAATGCCATGCCCACCTCGTAATGTGGGCATTATCCATTTTGGTTGTTGTCAGCCACTTCAAGGGGGCGTGATCTGTTACTAACATGAACTCTCTCCCCATCAGGTAATACCTGAAGTGCTCTACTGCCCAGCGGATCACAAGACATTCCCACTCTATGGTGGTGCACTGTGTCTCCGCGGGCAGTAGCTTTCTACTGGCTGAGGCAACTGGCCTCTCTATTCCAACATCCTATTGGGTTACTACAGCCCCCATTGCTGTTTCTGATGTGTTGGTCTGTAATATAAGAGGTTTATGGAAGTCAGAGGCGTGTATCACTCCCTCTTCACATAGGGCCTTTTTTAATAGCTCAAAGTTCCGCCTCATTTTGTCTGTCCACCTTATCCCTCCCACTCATTGTCCCTTTAATACTTCTGAGAGGGGTGCCACTAGTTCGGCAAATTAGGGAACGAACCACCGATAATAATTGGTCAAGCCCAAGAAAGACCTTAGTTGCTTGCTGGTCCATGGTGCCTGGAATTTTTGGATGGTTTCTACCTTGTTGTCCAAGTTCGTATTGTGCCCTGTCCAACCAGAAACCCTAGGTACTTAGTTTGTTTCTGGGCTAGCGCACACTTCTTTGGGTTCACTGTCAGACCTGTCTTCCTTAGTTCTGCAAGTACTGCCCATAGGGCCCTTCTGTGCTGGGCCCATGTTTGGGTGAATACCATGATGTGATCGATATAGGCTGTGGTATGTTCAGTGTGTGGGGCCAATATCTGATCCATCAAACAGTGGAATGTTGTGGCTTCCCCATGGAGTCCGAACAGCATGCAGACAAACTCGTATAGCACCCATGGTGTCCTGAAAGCGGCCTTGTTTCAATCCCTGTGTGCTACCGGGATTTGCCAGTACCCCTTCGCCAGTGCGGGCATCGTACCGCTCTTTTTGGTGGCGCTGTGCTTCCTGCAGGTTACTCTTGGCTAAATCTTGAGCCAGCTGTATTTGTTTTTGGAACTCCTGGTGGTACAACATCGGGTCTTTTGTCTCCCCAGTGCTGAGTTCCCAATCTTCCCACAGTGCTTGCAATAGGTTGCGGGGGTGGTGACCTAGCACCAGCTCAAAGGGAGAGTATCTTGAGTCCTGCGGGGTGTCCCTCAGGATGAACAGGACCAAAGGGAGGAGCAGGTCCCATTTTTGAAGGTCTTTTATGCAGCAATGCAACATTCTCTTGATCATTCCATTAAGTCATTCCACCAACCCATTCGTCTGCGGGTGGTACACCAAGATGCGTAGATGTTTTATTTGTAGGGTACGGCAAACTGTTCGGAACACACCTAACATGAAGTTGCCTCCCTGGTCAGTGAGGATCTCTTGGGGGATCCCCATCCTAGCCATCCATTTGACGAGCTCCTCCGCAATCTGTGGGGCAGTCACTGCCCGTAAAGGTACAGCCTTCGGGTACCGGGTAGCATAATCAATAAATATCGATATGTATTGGTGGCCTGCGCTGGTACGAGGAAGAGGCCCAATCACATCCAGGAGATGGCGCGTCAATAATAGGTAGGGGCTGAAGAGGTGCTCTTGTGGGGCGGTCCTTCCTAGCTTTCTGACACTCAGGGCAAGCGGCGCAGTGGCGTGCTATGTCTTCCCCCAATCCTGGCCAGAAAAACCATCGTGATATACAGGCTGTGATGTTGTGTCGATCCATGTGTCCCCCGGTGGGGTTGGAATGAGTGAGGCACCAGATGGGATGGCAGAAGTGGGTGGGTACCACGAGTTGTGGGTTTTTTTGGGCTCCCCTCCCATTCTGGGTTGAGCGCGGTATAAAAGCTGGTTCCTTACCTCAAACTGAGGAGCATCTCCTGGTCCCGCCGCTTGGGTATTCAAGGGATTTAGAGCCATTGTCCTCAACTCCCAAAGTCCAGCATCCACTTCCTGCGCCTCTTGGAACTGTCGACTGCTGGTCATATCATGAAGATCGAGTACCTCTGTGTCGTCCATCAACTCCTCGCTATCTTTGAGTTCTCCAAGTCATCCTTCCCTATTCTGTAGGCTTCTCCCCGCTGCCTCGGTGTCTTGAACCCTCTCAAGCACATCATATATAGGGGTCCAGTCAAATCCTAGTAGCATATCAGAAGCCAAGCGGGGTACTACCCCTACCAGTAGCTCTCCCTGGTGCTCCATGACCCTGAGGCATATCCACTGGTGGTTGACATGCTTGGTTTCCCCATGGAGGCATGATAACTTCACTAGGTCTGCCTCCCAGCCTCGCTGTGGGGTGATTAAGCCCACCCTCACCAAGGACTGGGCACACCCCAAATCCAGGATGGCCTGAACAGGGTGATTCCCAATCCAGGGTGATTCCTGATCCAGACTACTGGGCGCCTCCATACAGCACTCTCTCCTCCAGTGATGTAGCTGCAATCCATGGGCTCAGTCTGGTCTGGTTCCTTTCATCCCTCCACTGGCCCTCTAGCCTCATTATCGGGATGCCATTGCTCTGCTGAGTCACTCCGGCAATCTTTTGGAGAAGTGGCCAACCTTTCCACAGTGGAAATAGACCATATCTCTGGTCGCGCCCTTGAACACAGGCTGCCTCTTTTCTAAATCCCTTGGGCTCAACGTTGGGGGTGCAGGGTTACACCTCTCCTGACTGTAGCTAACTTCAGAGGCTGTGAACATTCTGCTAATTTGAGTGCTTCATCGCAATTATGGGGTAAATGCTGGCGCACCCAGAGCTGCGTGCGCTCTTCTAAGTCATTGATGAACTGCTCAAGCAGTATCTGATCCAGTAGGGTGTCTTGGTCACAAGATGTGGGGCTCAACCACTTGTTAAGGATATCCCACAGCAACTGTAACAAGACTCAGGGTTGCTTCTTCTCTGGTACCTTCTTGGCCCGGAAGAGACGCCTGTAGTGTTCCGGGTTGATTTCCAACCGGTACAGGATGGCGGTCTTAATCCGGTCATAGTCGTGGGCCTCATCCCAGGAAAGGGCTCGATATGCAGCTTGGGCCTTACCAACTACAAGGGCCCTGAGCTGGCTGGCCCAATATCCGTTATCTAGGCCCATCATAATGGCGTGCCACTCGAAGGCATCAATGTAAGCCTCCGGACCATCTTCCCATGTCATCTTCGGCATCCTAAATGTGGTCAAGCCATGCTGCAGCCAGTCTTGTTGTCATTCCATCATTTGTTGCTGGGCATCGAAGATCTGCATTAGGGCCTGTAAATTCTGCCCCAACATGTACGGAGGTGCCATGGCCACCAGCTGCATGTCGGGAGGTACTCTATGGGCTGGACTTTCACTGCGATTCCCAGCCAATGCCCACCTAGCTTCAAATGCCTGCTCATGTGCCACCTTGGCCCAAACTGTAGAGAGCGTGCGTTCCCTGGCTTCATGGATCCCCCGAGGTGGGCTTTGATCGGCCCTCTGGCCTTCCCCGAACTCGTCTGCCACGCCTTTGAATGTTACACTAGTGGTTGGGTTGGCCTCCAAAGACCTCTCGGGGTGGCCACTCCAGTTGCCGGATGTTCATGGGGCTCCACTTCCCCAACACCCCAACCTTACACCAGCCTCTAGCGGGACGCCAGGTCTTGAAACAGCCGTCCCTCCAGTGTGGATGTTCCTCGTGAGTGCTCTAAGGTATCGTCACTTTCTTGTGCCTTAGACTGTATCCCCTTTTCTCCTTGGAGAAGGATGGTCGGTCAGCTCGGGCCCTAGGGCTGGAACCCACTTGAGCCGGTCGGCTCTATTCCTTGGGCTGGTGTGGGTGCCCCTGTTGGGCAGGGGTAACTAAAACAAAGTGAAGAAAAGAAGAACAAAAAACCCAAAAGGGCCTTCCAGTCCAGCGTCCTACTGGCCAGCTCACCCAGCCCTCCAGGCCATACTTGGCAGTGCTCCTTTGACACCAGTCCCTCAGGGTCCCTCTTCTGTTTCTGCCCCCAGCCCAGCTCCCTGACCTGGTACCTGGGAGCGACCGGGCAGGGGAACTTCTGTTCCCTTGGGGTTGGCCTCAGCCTCTTCCTCCAGGTCACTGTTCCCGTTGTGCCGCTATTTGGCATCTCCACTGCTGTGCTTCCCTAGCGGTTTTTGGGGTGAGGCACCCCAGATGCTCCTCCCCTTCTGGGCTTGATCTTGGTACCCCGGATGAGAGGAGTCCTTGCAGCCTCTGCTGCTGCCCACCGTCTGGGCGATCCCAGTTTGTGCTGGGTCTGTCCATTGCCTCCTCACTCGCTCTCATAGATTTCATAGATTTCATAGACATCAGGGCTGGAAGGGACCTCGGAAGATCATCGAGTCCAGCCCCCTGCCCAAAGGGCAGGAAGTCAGCTGGGGTCATAGGATCCCAGCAAGATAAGCATCCAGTTTCATCTTGAAGGTGTTCAATGAAGGCGCTTGAACCACCTCCGGTGGCAGGCTCTCCCCGCCTTTCTGCCAGCAGCCACTTTTATCCCTGCCAGCAGGTGCATCCCCATGACGTCACCTACCGGCTTTAATCGTATAAAAGTGCGGCTTGTAAACCAGGTGGGCTCTTCTTCTCGTCCCTCCAGTGTCGCCCCTCCTGCAGGTAAGTGGTCGTTTTGTGTTCCTTTCTCTATTTTCATGTTTTTTTCCAAGCTGCGCCTCATGGGCGGGGCTTCCCAGTCCCTCCTCTCTCAGTCCCCAGGACAAACCTTTATTTACCAAAGTGACTCCCATCTACCTTTTCTGTTTTCCAAACAGAATATACAGTGTCCAGGGAAACAGTTGTCCAAGCAGTATTTGTGAATTGGGTCATTGTCTTCAGCCACTTGTTGTGCGTAGTAGTCCATCAAAACAGTATAATTCTTCATTAAGGCACTAACAGCAATATGTCTAGAGAGCCATCTGACCTCATTCAGTGGCCTAAATGAACTGTTTCACACAGAAGCCTTAGATAGTTCTTCAAACTTAATTTTTTTTACAGAAGACCTACTAAAAAGTGTGTATATGGTCCATAGTAGAGCTTCAATGCACCTCATCAAAGGTACATCTTTCCAAGCATCATCAATCCCCTGGTCTTCCTGGTATGCCATGCAGTGCTGCTTGAGCAGATGTGAAATAGACCAGTGAAGTACTGGAGCCACACCATTGCGCTTTCCAAGCATTATTGAGGCACCATCAGAGGTGAACATTTACCATCTTTTGCATATCTAAGTCGTTGTCAACATAAAATTGCCTAATTGCTGCTACAATAGTAGAGCTATCACAAGCAATCAGCTTTAAAATTCCAGAAAACCTGGTCTGATGAGTGAAATCATCCATAGTTCGGAATTTTACATATAGTATTAACATTTTGCTAACAGAGATATCTGTGCTCTCATCAACTATCAAAGTGTAGAATGGCAATGTACGCATTTCATTCAGTACTTCTTGATGAATTACAGAATTTATGCAGTCAATAAATTCAAATGCATAATTCTTACTTCTCCAGCTTTCAGGAATTTTAACATATTTGCCAATGTGACTGTGGATTTCCTGCACTGATAGCATCAATAAGTTTAACTTCACTGTGAGGAGAACATTATCAATTAAGATTTTGACTTCATCGGTATTTGATCGCTTCCTTTCAGACAGTTCTGTCCTATTTTCCCGTGTCTCGCGTGTTTCAGAAAATAAACTTTTCAGGATTCCTCTGCTTTGGTTGCATAGTTTCATCACAGAATCTGCGTGAATCTTGTGCACCAAATGGCATTTCAGATAGTCTAATTTCCAGTCACCCCATTTTTTTCTGGTTGTCCATTCGCTATTGGCACCTGCACGCACGCAGATGGTACACAAGACATCCCTGCTTTCACGATACTGGAAAATATCTCCAAGACTTATGTTCTACTGACCAGACACACATGGCATGTCAGTTTCGAACATCTCCTTCAACCAGTCTTCTTTGAATCTCGAGCAGCTCTTCTTAGATGGTCCATTGCATTCACCCTTTTCACACTTACACTTGGACATTGTAAAATGAATATAAAGATGAACCTTCCTGAAGGGAAGATATTGGCCTTCCTAGAATGATAGAAGCAGGTAACAGCTAATTTACTCAAAGCACCTTGTCTGCCTATGCCCTTAGACCGTCACAGCTGTAACCAGCACCCCCAAACTCAAGATTTCATAGACATTAGGGCTGAAAAGGAACTCGGAAGATGGAGTCCAGCCCCCTGCCCGAGGAGCAGGAAGTCATAGGATCCCAGCAAAATAAGCATCCAAATTTCTCTTGAAGGCGTTCAATGTAGGTGCTTGAACCACCTCCGGTGGCAGGCTATTTCAGACCTTGGGGGCTTGGACAGTGAAGAAATTCTTCCTTATGTCCAGCCTGAAATGGTCTTGCAGGAGTTTATAACCATTCAACCTTGTTATCCCTTGGGGCGCTGTGGTGAACAATCATTCCCACAGATCCTGGTGAGCACCCCTGATAAACTTATAGGTGGCCATCAGATCACCCCTGAGCCTGTGCTTTTCCATGCTAGAGTCCCATAGCTCTCAGCCTGTTGTCGTAAGGTCTGTTTTCCTGACCTCTGACTACACGTGTGGCTCTTCTCTGGACTCTCTCAAGCTTCTCCATATCCATTTTGAATTGTGGAGCCCAAAACTGGACGCAGTACTAAAGCTGCGGCCTTACCAAGGCTGAGTACAAGGGAGGAATGACATCCCGGGATTTCCTTGAGAAGCATCTATGGTTGCAAGCCAGCAATTTGCTTGCTTTACTAGCTGCAGCATCACATTGAAGGCTCATGTTCATCTTGTGGTCAGTCATGACCCCCAAGTCCCTTTCATCTGTAGTGCTAACCAGCATAGCACTATCGAGCCTATAAGGATGCTGCAGGTTTTTCTGCCCAAGGTGAAGAACCTTGCATATTTCAGTGCTAAACACCATCAGGTTCTCATCCGCCCATTTCCTGAACCTTTCAAGGTCAGCCTGGATCACCCTCCTGTCCTCAGGTGTGGATGCTTTACCCCAGAGTTTGGTATCATCAGCAAACTTGGCCAGTCTGCTTCTGACTCCAATGTCCACATCATTAATGAAGATGTTGAACAACATAGGTCCAAAAACAAAGCCTTGAGGGACCCCACTGCTCACAGGGCACCATGATGATTGACTTCCATCAACCACCACCCTCTGGGTCTGACCATGGAGCCAATTCCCCAGCCAGCAGATCATGGTCAACCCGAGGCCACAATTGGCCAGTTTTGCCAAGAGGTGATCATGGGGTACCAGATCAAAGGCTTTCTTGAAGCCAAGATATATGATATCAATCTCTTCTCCGTTGTCCAGGTGATAGGCCACGTGATCATAGAAGGAAATGAGATTGGTCAAGTAAGACCTACCGACAACAAACCCGTGCTGCTTATGCCTCAGGATGCTGCCATTGGCCAGTCTGTTAAGAACGGTTTCTTTAATAATTTAAACCTTTCCAGGGATAGAGGTCAGGCTGATGGGACTATAGTTTGTGGGATACACTTTCCTCCCTTTCTTGAAGATAGGCACTACTTTGGCCTTCTTCCAGTCTTTGGGCACTTCACCAGAGCACCAGGAGTTCTCGAAGATGTGTGCCAGGGGCTGAGCTATGGTGCTTGCCAGCTCCTTGAGTACCCTGGGGTGTAAAAAGATTGTCAGGGCCAGCTGACTTGAAGGTGTCCAGCCTCTCAAGGTGTTCCTTCATGAGGTCAGCATTGATAGAGGGCAGGGAATCTCCCTCATCCAGGCCTCCCTGTCCTGTAATGGGTAGGGGCGTCCTGTGGGACTGATGAAAAACCGATGCAATGTACTCATTTAATAGGTTGGCTTTTTCTGAGCGTTGGTCGTCAGTTGTCCATTCTGGTTTAGCAGGGGTCCAGTGTCGCCCCTGCTTTTCCTCCGGCTCCCCACATATCTAAAAAAGGACTTTTTATTGTCCTTGATACTTACAGCTAGTTGGAGTTCAGTTGCAGCCTTGGCTGTCCTGGTTTGCTCCCTGCAGGATTGGAACAGTGCAGAACATTCATCCTTCAAGGTGGATCCCATCCTCCATCCTTTGTAGGCCTTTCTTTTTAGCCGCAGGAGGTCCACTAGTTCCCTGGAGAGCCAGGGGGACTGCTGTGCCCTTTTGCTGCCTTTCCTCCGAGATGGAATAGCCTTAGCTTGTGCATCGATGATTGCTCCCTTAAGGAGCAACCACTCTTCCTGAACTCCCCTCCTAACAATGTAAGATTACACAGTTTAGGATGCTTCTAACAAAAACAGTATCATTTGCAACTTCTTTTTCTGTTTAATACCTTTTAATTCAAATGCATAAACTAGTGACAATAAAAACAAACCACTAAATGGCTAAAAAACTGGTGCCAGCCCCAGCCCCTGCCTCACCTCCAGGAGCACAGCTTGGAGGGAACCTTGGCCATAAACACTGACCTTTCTTTTGATCTGAAAATTTCTTTTGATTTGATTTGAATTTTCTTTTATTTCTGCAGCAAATGTATTTAAGGGAGTAAAGGATTGGGTATTTATTTGGAATTCATTTGTTTTTACTTTTCACTTATTAACATGCCTGTTTTTGATGGTGGAAAGATAACGACCAAAGGTCAAAGCTCACTCAGATACAGCTCCTCTTTATTTAAATATGCATATGGATTTCAATAGGAACTTGCTGTATTTTCCTAAACTTATTTTAAAATCATTAACTTGTACCATTTCTAGCTTTACTGCACCATATACGTCATATATTGGCATTGTAAAAACAGTGAAGGCAGGATCTGCCTCTTATTTATTTCAGTGAAGGCTGTCCCATGCCAGCTCCAAAAATTATATACATCTCTTTCTGTTTGACAGTTAAACACTCTTACTGTGGAGCAGGCTCTTATCCCGAGACATCAACAAGCAGGTACCAGATTTCCTGGAGAATTTTGATCCCTCAAAGCCAGGAACCTCAGCTCCCATCCTTGCATTGCCTCCGGGAGTGGAGCAGTTTCCCGGCCCCAGCCCCCACCTCGCCTTGTCTCTGGGAGCAAGAAGGTACATGGCACCGGGGCTGGGAAGTGGAGCAGTTCCCGGGCATCAGCCCCTAGCCCTGCCTCGCTGCCAGGAGCAGAGCAGTTTCCTGTCCCCAGCCCCCACCTTGCCTTGCCTCGCCTCGCCTCGCCTCGCCTCTGGGAGGGAGGAGGCACGTGGCGTTAGGGCTGGGGAGCAGAGCAGTTTCCCAGTGCTGGCGGAGTCTGCACCAGCCCTCATCCTCGCCAGGTTTCTAGGAGCAAGGAGGCACATGGCACCGGGGCTGGGAAGTGGAGCAGTTCCCCGGCACCAGCCCCCAGCTCCCGTCCCTGCCTCACCTCTGGGAGCACATGGCCTCAGGGGGAACCACTGCCTGAGCTTACCTCCAGTAAGTGTCCCATGCTGGCCTCAGTGTTTCTGCCGCACTCAGCTCATTGCCCAGCTCCTCTCGGGGAAGCCACAGCCCAGCTCCTCACCGGGCAGGTGCGCAGCATTAGTGCGCGGCATGGTTTTAAAGCATGCGCGGCCGTGCACACGCACAGCTTGGAGGGAACCTTAGTGACAAGTGAGAATCCTAGATGTCAGGAGACTTCCATCTCGTTGCAGCCTTCTTCCGTCTTTATAACTGTTGAGATCCTGACATCTTCTACCTGATCCACCACTGAGGATGTGGGGCTGGACCATAGTTTGTCTGGAACCTCCCTTCAGGCTTGTTTGCCATGTGAGACTGCAGATAACATAATTCTGAGGATCGCAGAGATGCACAACTCTCTCTATCATTATATGGTCTCAGTCCAGGGAGAGAGAGGTAACTCCATTAAAATTGAGTAGCTCAGTAACTGCGGCACAACAGAAGACATGTAAGACTTTATTTTTCAGGGTATATTGGGCCAAATTCTAAGGTACTCTAAGAAGTACTTAGATTGTTTTTAAGTGTCTAAATCACGAGGCACAATCCTAATTCACTTGGTACAACAGCCCCCAAGCTGTTACAAGAATTCTAGACATTGTATAGGTCTATACTGGCCCTCAGCATTAATCACAGAGAAGCAAGGCTGGAAGGAACCTCCAGAAGTTATCTAGTCCAACCTCCTGCTGAGGCAGGGTCATCCTTATCCAGACCATTTTATACAAATCCACTGTCTAATCTGGCTTGTGGGCCAGATGGAACAGGTGGCAGCACCACATCATACAGCTTGTGGGGCTCCACATGGCTCCAGAAATTTGGTGTGGGGCAGAGTGCTGGCACCACTCCATTGCTGCCAAGTCTCTTTACCCATGGGAACTCCTGGTCCCTGCATGCTGGATCTGGCACCCAATTCCAGCACACAGGAGAGTGGGAGGGGGCAGTGCCGGCTCCCTGGGCCTTAATCCCGGTAAATGGGGGGTGGGAGGGAGTACTGCCAGGACCCCTGGGCCCTATCCAGCCTGATGACAGGCCCACTGCATCTGGCCTACAGGGCCAAAAGTTTGAGCACTACTGGTCTAACCTATTAGCAAAACTACACAGTCACCACAACCAAACCACAAGATCTAACACCCTCATTTACAACAGGTTAAGCAGGGGGACCATGGCGGCCAAAATTCTGCTGTTGTAAAGATTGTTAAAATACAGCCAAGAGAACCCAAGAAAAGGGCCACACCCCTCGCAGCAGAGGAAAGCTAAACTCCCCACAGTCTATACCTGTCTGACCATGGGGTAAAGTTCCTTCCTGACCTCAAATATGGTGATTAGTCTGACCCTGGGCAGAGGAGCAAAACCCTGCAGTGCGGAACCTTTGGATTTAAATCCCAGCAGGAGCCCCAGTACACCCAGTCATAATCCCCGGTCTTGGCTGAAGCCAACACCCAATGCCTCTGAGGAAGGCTTTAATTTAAAAAAATAAAAAACAAGCAAAACCCTGACCCATAGAGCAGCATGAGGGGAAAAACATTCCCTCCAGCCCCATGTGATAACTGTCAAAGCCCAGAAGTGTGGGAAATACCTTTAAAAGATCATAGGCATAAATATACCCAGATCAACATGTATCAGTGGCTGTTCAACTTCTTGAGCACCTCCAGTGATAGAGAGTCCACATCTCTAGGCAGCTGATCTAACTGCCTCATTGTTTTAGCAATGAAGAAGTTCTTCCTGATAGCCAATCTAAACATATTTTGCTGCAACTTCAAGCCATTGGTCCTTGTCCTACTCCCTGCAGTGAGAGAAAAAAAGATATAATCTCTCTTCTAGGTGGCAGCCCTTTGGGTATTTGAAGACTGCTATCATGTTCCCTCCCAAGCACCTTTTCTGCAAGCTGAACTTACCTATTTCCTTCAGATTCTTTTCATATGACTTGCTTTCCAAGCTGTTTATCATTTTGTTGCCTACTTCTGGACCCTCTCTAACTTCTCCATGTCCTTTTTAAAATGTGAAGCCCCAAACTGCACAGAGCACTCTAGATGAGGCTTAATCAGTGCTGAGTAGAGGTACAATCACCTGTGTTTTGCACCTAAGGCTTCTATTTGTGCATCTTAAAATCACATTTAGCTTTTGTGCGGCTATATTACACTGCAGACTCATATCAAGTCTGTGATCTATTAAGATTCCCAGATTCTTCTCCAATGTTGCCACTGAGCCAGATGTCATCCATTTTGTATTTGTATTTTGGATTATTCTTCCTGAGATATAGCACCCCTATGCACCCTTATGTGTCACCCCTGATCTGAAGCTTCTTTGGTCTTTCATTTCTGACCAGTATATTTTTAGAATCTCTTGTTATCTTTAAGCTCCTTTGCCAGGTTCTCCACTGTTCCTTGCAGCTCATTCTTTATCTTTGCCTTCCTGATCTTGTCCCTGCAACTTCATGCTATTTCCTTGAAAGCTTCCTTGGTGACCTACCCATTTTTCCATTGTCTGTTTGCTTTCCTTTTGCATTTGAGGTGCCATGTGCAGCCACATTGGTCTCTTGCCATTCTTCCTGTGCTTCCATCATGCTGGAACTGTTTTTTGTTGAGCTTCCAATACTGTGGCCTTTAGTAGCTCCCAGCCCTCCTGGGCACCTTTATCCTTCAGATGGTCTTCCCATGGTCCCATAGTTGTTAACAATTTGAGTCGGGTGAAATTCACTTTTTCTAAATCTAGCATCCTAATTCTGCTTACCTCATGCCTTCCCTGTGTAAGGACCTGGATTTCTATCATATCATGATCACTTCCTCTCAAATTTCCTATCAGCTTCACACCATCCACCAATTTTTCCCAATTTTTCCTGATGGAGCACCAATTTGTCCTTCTTATAAGGACAAGATCCAAGATAGATAATCCCTAGCTGTATCCTCAGCCTCTTGGAACACAAGTGCTCCATCTAGGTATCCACCTCCATTTTTGGTGACCCCAAACTTCCTGGAAAATACCTGCATTCCTCATAAACTCCAAATCTTTAATTTCAGAGAAACAACAAATTGTGACTGTTTGACAAATGAAGAGGGTAGTCTGCCCTCCTATTTTGGTCCAAGCTTAGTGTTTATGACCACGGAACTGGGTTTTCCATTTCTCACAGAAAAATGGAGTAAGTCATGGATTTTACCTTTTATTGGAGGCAAACGCAGATTTCTCATTTTACTGGAGAAACCTGTGGATTTTGCAGTTTTGCGATGAGCCCTCTGTAATCTGGAAGAGTTCCAGCCTGCAAGGAGCTGAGAGGGAGCAGGAGGGTGGTCAGGCAGGGGGTGCCATGTGCATGTATCTGCACATGGCTACCAGGCAGCCTGAGAGTTGTTCCCACAGGTAAGTTTAGGGAGGGGGGGAGATTGAGGCCCCCAAAGGGAGGGAGGGAGGGAACGAGTTGAGCAGGGCTGCGGCTGCTGCCCGGATGTGTAGTGCCTGGGGCTTGTGGTCTGAGGCCGCAATGCATGGCTGCAGGGCCACAGCGGGGAGCAGAAAGGAGCTGTGGGTGGCTCGTCTGGGGGGGTGGAGCCAGGTTCCCACTGCTGTGTGCACTCTTAAGAAGGCAGGGGGAACCCATGCCCCCCAGATCTGTGCATGGGGTGAGGGTAGGGCGGACTGTCTACTGTGGGCTTTGGTGGAGGTGGGGGAACTGCTCCCTGCCGCTGTGCGCACCCCCTGCATGCATAGCACGGTGGCTTTGCGCTGCCCACCGTGGGCTTTTGCTCCCCACATTGCTGCCCTCCCCTGGGGCCTCTGCAGCCCCATGTTTGCAACCTGATGCTGGAGAGAACAGAGCCATGCAGGAAGCTGCCTGCTGCTGCGAGCTCCATGCTTCCCACATCCCCTGTGCTGTGACCCCCACTGCAGCTGCGCACACAGGGGATGTCTTGCCAGGGCAGTGTGGAGCTCAGCGGCAGGCAGCTTTCCTATGTGTCTCCCCTGTTCTTTGCAGTGCTAAGTCGCACACTCTGGACTGCAGAAGCAGCGAAGGCAGCAGGGCAGGAGCCCACAGCAAGCAGTGTGCAGCCCCTGCCCCACACACAGATGTAGGGGGCATGGGTGCCCCTGGTCCCTGGGAGTGTGCCCTGCGGTGGGGAGCAGCCCCTCCCCCACTTGCCCATGAGCCCACAGCAGGCAGGCAGCAGGGGGGGTGGGGAGGGAGAAGGGGCGGGGAGCTGGGCTCCACTCTGCTGCAGCAGCTGCCACCTCCTGCCAGGAGCAGGGGGCTGTGGACGCGGGTCACTGGCCCCATAGCCCTGGCAGCTGGGAGTCCCCTCCAGCAGGGCTGGGGGAGTAGGAGCTGTGGGTGGGGGGTGAGGGGCACCAACAGGGCAGGAGGGTTGTGGGGGGTGGGGAGTGAGGAGCAGGGCTGGGGAGCTGTGGGAAGGAAGTGAGGGGAACCAGTAGGGCTGGGAGGCTGGGGGTGAGGAGTGAGGGGCACCAGGAGGACTGTGAGTGGGGAAGTGAGGGGCACCAGCAGGGCCAGGAGGGCTTGGGGGCGGGACGACTTTCATTTTAATCATGGATGTTGGGGTTTTTAATCAGAGAATTTGTGATTTTTTTTATTAGGGAAAACCAGGATCCCTGTTTATGACACCTTTCCAGGGAGTTGGAGACCTACATCCTAGGCTCCCCTCATCTAGAAGTGATTTGAACCCACATCTCCCCTTTCCCAGCAGAGTGTCCTAACCATCAGTCCATGGACTGATTAACACCTAGAGTGTCCTTTACCCCTCTTGCTAAAGCTGAGCCACTGAGCCATTGTCACACCAGGTTGTGGGTGACCAGGTCTGCAAGTCACTCAGGGTCTTGTGGGGCAAATGATAGTCGGAAAGAGCATCCAGAATCTGAGTGCTGGGAAGCCAAAAAGCCATAAGTGAGGAGGTCAGTTTGATAAGCCTGATCAGTGAACTGGAGGATCAGACAGAACATGGAGTCAGAAGCAAGCTGGGTCACATAGCTAAGGGACCAGTCAGAGAGCAAGTAGGGGCACAAACCATGAACAAAGCAACCTGGGCACAAGTTAAGCCCTATTGCCCAGACACTTCCTATTTCTGTGCAAGGGTTTATATGGAGCAAAGTGGAGGGTCAGCTGAGCCCAAATCACCACTTGAGTGGCAAGGAGTGGGTGGATGGCTAGGCTCTTATAAAGGCTTCCAGCCACCTGTGCCCAGCCTGGGTGGTCAGCTGAGGAAGTGGAAAACCAGGGTAAACAGCTGATCTAGATAAACTAAGGTCCTGGGTTCAAAACTATGGTCTCACAGCCACTGAAGCAGAAAGTGATCATGCAAGAGTAAGTGAGACTCCTGGCTCAGGGGAATAGACATTGGTTCAGGAGGAATTCTGGGTCCTGGCTCCTGTCCCCAGCTTTTGTTCCACCTGCTCCATTAACAAAATGCATGGATAGCATTAGGACCAGATCCTAAGTTTTCTTCCTGCCCAGGCCAGTGCCCTCTTCACTGAAGAATAGGGGCATGCTCCCTCTTAGATGTTGTCCTTCTGGCTCCATATATCTTCCCAGCTGACCAGTTTGAACAGGAGGAGGTAGAACATCTCTGCTGCTGCATCTGCCGTTACAACTGGGTGGGACTGCCTCATGTGCTTATTTGGAGTTATACCTAGAATGACTGTGGCAGACATGCATGCTGTGGATGACTGGCAGGACTATGTCCTGGTCTGACCCTGCACGCTCCTCCTGGAAAGACAGCCAGACTGGGAAGGGCTGTGGCAAGAGTGGGAGCTCCTGCTTGCTTTAGGTTTATCAGATAAACCCTTAGAAGGCAAAAGCACATGTTCCTTCTCCAAACCTGCCTAGTCTGGCTCCACATGAGGCTCATAGGACAGTTACACCTGGTTTCATGATGCCAGCATCACAACAGTGGTTTTCTAGCAAGTTGCCACCAAATTAAAAAATGTTATGGAGGGGTACCTTGAATCTATAAAGGTTTAGCATGATTATGGTAGAATTATTTTGGACACATCAAAAGATACCTGATTCTTTCTTTGTCTCATCCCTCAGCTTATCTCCTTCTTTATCTACATCATTCTTATTAGCTGCCTGGCTGTAGCCTGTTGTGTTAAATTTGAAGCAAAGTAGCTGTTCAGCATCTCCACCTTCTTTGCATCTTCTGTTAAGCTCTCACTCTAGATATATTAACTGGGTCCCTGGCTTCCTTGCTCTTTTCTTTTTCTGGCCAATGTATTTATAGAACCTTTTCTCATTCATTGTCTTCAGTGTCCCTCTCCAGGTGAAGATCATTTTTACCTTTCCCTTCTTGATTTGGTTCCTACAAGTTCTTTTTGTTTCCTGGTATGCTTCTTTGGTGATCTGCTCAACTTTTCATTGCCTGTATGCTTTGCTTTTGTATTTGAGGCATTCTAGAAGCTCCTTGCATAGCCACATTGGTCTCTTATCATTTCTCCTGTGCTTCCGTCATGTCAGAACAGCTTCTTGTTGAGCTTTCAATACTGTACACTTTAGTAGCTTTCAGACCTCCTGGATGCCTTTATTCTTCAATCTGTCCTTCCATGGCACCATGGCACGTACTGTCTTCTTGAGTCAGCTAAAATCCAGCTTTTTCAAATCCAGTATCTTAGTTCTGATGACCTCATGTTTTTTCTAGTCTCAGGATCATAAATTCTATCATATTATAATTGCTTCCTCCCAAGTTTTCCTTCAACTCTGACAGGCTCTGTCATTGGTCAGATCTAAAGGGAAAAGTCCTATATCTCATGAGCTCAGATCAGGGCCCATGGTCCAGTCATCCCCAAATGAATGATCACTGCAATCAATCCTCTGAAGCTGCAGGGAAACAGGCCTCACCCACTTCTGCCTTTAAAAGCTTGCCCCAGACAACAGTACATCCTCTAGGCAAAGACTCTGGTGCTTGCTCCTGGTCCCTCTCCAGTTTCTTAATTTGATTTCCTAGGCATGTTCAGCTTGCTAAAAGGCACTTAAGAGGGGACAATATAGCAGCCTTCAAACAGTTGAAGGGCTGTGTGGCAGAGCACCAGTGGGGTGTCCACCACTTAGGGCAGTTGCAAGCTCTGGGGGAGCTTCCTGGCTGAGCAGCAAGGAAAATCCCTCCCCCCAAAACCATTTTAAAGGGGAAGTCATGTGTCAGAGCACTCCCAGTGCTCTGCCACTTTAAGAACTGGGCCAAGCAGCAGGCAAGTGCAGCCTAGTCTTGATGAGCGGTCATCTTAAGACTCAGGCCAGCAAGACTGAAGGCAGCAGTTTGCTGCCAGACACCATGGGAGCAACATCTCCTGGAGGAGCTGCTGCTCTGAGAACAACTAGGAGCAGGAGCTTATGGGGATGGCTTGGAGACTCCTGGTCTGGGGCATGACCTAAAACTGCACCCTGCCAAGTTAGGGTGGCCTGGTGGTCCTGCCTGTGGTGGGGCAGGGCCAGTAAATACCAGGTTCGAGGACCATCCCAGTGAAAGATGGGTTGGGGCACCTAAACCCCTGCCCCCACCACCCGGTGGGTTACAGTGTTAACAATGGAGGGAGTAGTGGGGCCAGGGATATCCATAGGGGACACCTGAGCCCACTGGGGGTGTAAGACCCCAAAGGGAAGTAGTGAAGTCCAGGTAAGCTTCAAGAAGTGCCTGAGCCTGAAAGACAGGAAGACCCTGTAAGGTGACCAGTTGAAGCCCTGGTGAGAGGGGCGAGTTGTGGGCCAGGTACACCAACGAGCAGCACCTGAGCCTGCAGGGGTGTTCAACCCTAGACCCCAGAGTACAGGGTAGAGCAGAGAGTGGGAGTTGTGAAACCCTGTGAGTGAGAGGCATGAGTTGGGGCCCTGAGGGCAGGGGCTTGAGTGGAGGCCCTGCTAGTTTGGGGGCTTGAGTTAGGTTCAGGTAAGCCCGAGGCCACAGGTGAGCCAGAGGCCCATTGGAGGGCAGCAGAGGAGGAGCCACAAGAAGAACAGGGGGGCTAGCCGTAAGCCCCTTGATGGAGAGCAGCTGGTGGGGAGTTACCTAGCTACACGACCAGGGGCAGAGTCAGCACAGCATTTTGTGAACCACCCATCCCTCGCTCAGATGTGGGTAACGGGAGATGCACAAAAGGCTGCACGCTTGCTGGCCAGGGAGTGAAGAGTAGCAAGCCTGAGGACCTCCGGGTGAGGGCAAGGTGAATGTGGTCCCCAGGACAGAAGAGGTAGTATGAGTTAGGCCCAAGAAGGATGGGATGAAAGAGATCGGGTGAGAGCCTGTGGAGAGTGAGAGGCTTCTGTGAGAGGGAGGCATTATGAGTGTGGCCCTAAAAGGGCAGAGTGAATGAGACTCAATGCTGTGATGAGTTGGGCCCGGCCTCAGGCCAGAGTTTAGCACAGCTCTGAGCAATATCTGCGAGGCTTGGGATGCAGTAGAGGGGTGTTTGGAGTTGCATACATAGGCCCAGGAGAACAGGGCATTCAGTGGACAGCCTCCTGCTTAATTAAGATCATAATTACTTAACAGCAAGGCATGGCAGGTGAGATAGGCAGGCGGTATGCCTAGTGGGGTTGTGAGACCTGTACTGTGGCTGGTTGGGGACCTCAGACATTTCTCCACAGACTGCCATAAAGAGAGAATACACCTTTTTTCTCATGCTACACAGAGGAGGATGGGGACCAATGGCTTGAAGTTGTAGCAAAGTAAGTTTAGATTGGATATCTGGAAAAATTTCCACTTTGTTAGAATAGTGAGGTAGTAGAATGGATTACCTAAGGAAGTTATGGACTGTCTATCATTGGCAATGTTCAAGAAGAGGGTAGACAGCCACGGGTCAGGGATGATCTAGGCCAGGGGTAAGCTATGCTTTTGGCTGGAGTGCCAAAAACCCCACAATGTCTACCTGTAATGTGCTGGAATGCCGGCATGCCATAAAAACAAAACTCGAGTGGGGAGTACATGACAGAACGCACTATATATTAGTATAGTTAAACATAATGGTTTTGGTGGGTTTTTTTACTGTAAATACTAGGTTTTCTAAACATTCTAAACCTGATGACAATGAATAAAACTTCATATACTACCTTTGTTCTTGTGTACTCTTTTTGGTTCTGCATGTTGTGATGAGAGAGAGAGAGAAAAAAAAGGAGAGAAGAGAGAAAGAGAAAAAAGAAAAAGAGAAAACAAAAATGAGAGAAGAAAGAAAAAGAGAGAAAAAGAAAGAGGATGTGTCCTTCACTGTTCACGTCTCTTACCGCTACCAGCTGTGGCTCAGGCCTGCTGGTCCAGGGCAGTGTCTGGCAGAGGGAGAAAGTGACACTGCAGCAGCAGCTGCCAAGACCAGGATGCTCGAGCCTCCCTGATGGTCCTGGAGTGGGGGGAGCCCAGGCCCAGGGCTGGAGGGAGGGCCCAGCTGAGGTGGGGGCAGCACTGGGGTGCCGAGCACTGAGGCCTGACACTCAGGTCAGGGTCCAGGTGGAGGGGGAGAAGCAGGCATGGGGAGGAGATGCTGTAGGTGGGCTGGCCCAGCCAGACCCTTGGGAAGGTGGCAGCCAGAGGAGAGAGAGGGCCAGAGAGAGAAGGAAGAGAGGGAAGTGGGAGCTGCTCCAGGGCTTTCTGGGTAGGGGTGTCCAGCAGTGGAGGTGGATCCTGGCCTGCAAAGGGACTTCACCTGGCCAGGGCAGGATGCTGGGCTTGGGGGGGGCTCCAGGCTCTGGGCTCAGCCTCCCTGTGCACCGGGCACAGCACGAGCAGGGCAGAAATACTCCTGGTGTAAGGGCCCAGCCACAGGAGCCCCCTGGGTCCCAGGGACAGCTTCTGTGGGTGGTGCTTGGGGCCGAGCCATCCGGGAGCCTCCAGCACAGTGGCCCTATACAGTGCGTGCCTGGGTCCCGGCCTCGTGCATTCATGGCTCCCCTCCAGGGGCTGAGTGGGGCTGGGCTGGAGGGCACAGCCTGGAGATAGGGGGAAGGGTCAGCAGAATACAGGCAATGTCCCTCTCTGTGGTTTGCTGACTTCACCCCGGTGCATGCCACGGCCTAGTGGACCATCATCCACTCAGACTTAGGGTGGGCTGGGGATGAGTTAGCTCCCAGTTGTTGCACAAATTGCTAGTTTCGTGCCCCTGGAGGCTTTCTCCAAATACCTCAAGGAGGGAGTCACACACTCAGGCCGGGTCCATTATAAGTTTATTGATTGCGCAATTGGTCGACAAAGGGGTTGAGTAACCCAAAGCAGAGTCGACCCCCAGTCTTTGTCTGAGGGTCTTTTTATAGCTTACCTAAACAAAGAATTGTAGCGTGTCTTTCAACTATTGGCAGTTTCACAACTTTACCGTTACGTCTAAGTTTCCACAGGATGTCAGGGCCTTTCAAGTTAGACTCAACTTATTATGGGATAGATGATGGCACATGCGTGTTGGGGAAGCTGTGGTAAACTCATTGTCCTTTAGTAACCCCTTATCTTCGTGTAACTCTAGGTCATTGAACAGGTGCGATTGTGAAACTCTATGTGCAAAGCTGCCTTTAACCTATATGCAGAAGCTATTGGCAAGCCATGTTGAATACAGAAGCATGTTGCAAAAATAAAGCATCATGTCTAAATTTAAGCCTTATGTCTAAAATCTAATGTATTTGTACTACACGGTGGATAGGGTGGTGTTGAGGTAAGGAGTAGGGCTTGTTGTTAGGGGGGGGTAGTGCAGGCAGGAGTGCATCCTCCTCTTCTTCTCTACCGGGAATCCTGCCTGTTCTTGAGGTGCAGGGTCCTTTGATCTTGCTGGGGTGGGGGGAAGGGCATTTGGGTGGGACCAGGGTGCTGGGGGTCCCAAGGTTGTAGGAACCCCTCTCTGTGACAGGGGAGCATAGCTTCCTTCAGGTGGTCCATGGGGCACTCCTGACAGAGATACCCTGGGTCACAATATGGGAAGCACCGGTTTTCCCCCATTCTAATATAATAAAAGGCTTTGCCTGTCTATCTCTCTGTACCGCTCTGGGCCAACAGCACATGTGTCCCTGAGAGGGCGGGTGGCAGTTTGGTTGCTCACCTGAACTGCACAGGCCCAAGTTAAATTGCTGCTGGGGAAGTTTGGTAACGGGGAACATGCCCCGGCCATCTGAGCAGTGGGGCTTCTCCCCGCCTCCCTACCTGAGGGCAAAGGGGTGGGGGTCATGGTGCATCTGCCTGGCTGCATGGGACAGCTGAGCCACAGGCAGCTCGTGGTACGGGAGGGGAGGGGGTGGAGGGTTGTCTCTGTGTGATCAAGTGTGGGGGGTGAGGGAGGTCCTCTGAGGGGAAAGTATGTGTGAGTGGCATCTGTGTGTACGTGTGGGGGGGTCTGTATGTGTGTGTGGTGCTGTGGGTGGGTCTATCTGTGTGCATGTGTGTGCCTGTGTTGGGGGGATCTGTGTCTGGGTGTGGGTCTCTCTCTCTCTGTGTGGGTCGGGGGGGGGGCTCTGTGTGACTATGTGTGGGGGGGCTGTGTGACTGTGGGTCTGTGTCCATATGCAGAGAGTGAGAGTATAATGCATGTGCTTGTGTCTCTGCATGCCTGTGTGTGCACTTTGGGCTGTAGCAGGGGCAGGAACAGGGAGAAGAGGCAGGCATGTGCCCCCCAGCCCAGTGGGGTCCACCTAGCCTCCCCGGCCAGCACTAGGTGGGGAAAGGGCCCCTCTCCTCTCCCCCCCTACTTCAGACCAGCTCCCATAGGGGGAGGGGGCCTCCAATTTGGTGCTTGCCCATGACCCCAGTACACCTTAATCCACCTTTGAGGGGAGGGGAGGCAATGGGACACAGAAGAGTGGGGAGGGGTGGCATGGAGCCAGATGCAGAGTGGGAGGGGGGGCACTGCACATGGACCAGGGCCAGATGCAGTGTGGTGGGGGGTGAAAGGGGGGAGGGGGCGCGGGACCGGACATGGGGCTCTGTCCCCCGCCTCCCCCCCCACATTATTTTTGATGGGCAGTTTGCTAGTCTGCAAAGGGACTATAAAGGACCTCTCAACCTCTGTCCTTTCACCCACTGCCAGCTGGATGGCAACTGGTAGTGGAAGGATTGCACATAATGGAGGGTCCAGACAATGTAGACTGCAATTAGATGATGGCATACATCAGGGGTGGCAACATTTTCCAGCCCCAATGGCCAGATGAGTGATACAGGACCAGCCCTGCAGGCCAGATCAGGTCCATGGAGTGTCCCCCCATGCTGGATCCATCATAGCACCTGCTCTGGCCAGTCTGGGACTGTGCTACACACAATGCCCCCTCTGGCCAGCCTGGGATGTGAGCTGTGTGCAGCACCCACTCCAGCTGGTCTGGGGTGGATGCTGCATACAGCATGGGTCCTGCCTGGAGTGGGTGCCACATGCTGTGAAGTCTCAGACCACCCAGAGAAGGTGCTGGATCTGGCATGCAGGGGTCCTCCGCATCCCCGATCCAGTGTCTGCTCTAGCCAGCTTGGGACTGTGCTGCACATAGTGCAGGGCCTGGAGCAAGCACCACACACTTGTCTGCTTGTCCCAGGCCCTGCACTGGGGAGCAAATTTCACTCTGGTCTAGTGTGTGGGTCAACTTGAGATCGAGGCCAGCACTGGGTACTGAATGATGTGGTTCCACTGGCTGGATCTAGCATATATGATGTTGGTAGAGGAACAGATAAATAATCATTGCTCCTGACCAAGGACCCTATGGCACAATACTAGGGGATCTAAACAGCTTCTTAAAGAAGCTACCTCCAGAAATACAGGAGAGGATTAATGCTTCCACCTCCTGGGAGCCCAAGGGTCAGGAGGGTACCCAGGGGCTGCTTTCCTCACCGTTCTTCACTCCCATCTCTGAGCAGAGTATCACTGAGCAGTGTCCACTGGCTCCTTGGACTTATTTGAGGGCCAGTGGGTGCTATCCAGTATGCTTTTCTCAGTGTCTCCTCCTGGCACTCTTGTTTTGAACCTCAGACCAGCACTCCCATCCCTGTTTTTTGTATTATTTATCCTGACAAATGTGTTGTCCCCTTTTCCTGTAGCCTCCTTGCCTGAGGGAGGCCAATGAGAAACTTGGTGAGCTGGGCTTGCATACTTAAAAGGGTGACATATAGGCCTGGGAGCCCAAGCCAGGCAACTTATTTATTGTCCAAGATTCATAAGCCTGGAAATCAAGGATACCCCATTGTCTCTGGCATTGGCAACTCCACAGAGAGAGTTTATGGCTACGTTGACTCCATCCTATTCTCATATGCCACTTAAGCTGCCAGCTACCTGAAAGAAACCACAGATTTCTTATAAAAATAACTAGGCTTACTTAACAAGCTTCCAGCAACCAGCATGTAAGTTACCATGGATGTATGGATGTCATATCTTTGTACGTCAGCATCCCCCATGAAGATGGATTACAAGCCATAAAGAACATAATGTCCTTACCAACAAGGACACTGCTTCTGTTTCCATTACAATCTCCTGCTTTGTCCTCTCACACAACTATTTTAGGGAGTCCCCAAATCTATACATAGAAATGAATGGCATTGCCATGGGCACATGTGTGATTTCCCCCAGTATGCCAACATATTTCTGAAAGACCTTGAAGTACATTTCATCTGCAGCTGCCCTCTTATCTCCCTAATCTCCCTAAGGTGCATTGATGACATCTTTATTATTTAGACACATGTGAAGGAATCATTACAGAACTTCTATGAGGACTTCAGCAGCTTCCAGCCCTCCATCAAATGACTCTGGAAACCTCCACCCAGAAAATTAATTTCTTAGACACCATTATGAAAGTTTCTACATCATGAACATGTAACTCGGGTGGTACTCCAAGAGGTACCCCCTCTCCAATTGAAGGGATCAGAGCAGGTGCACAAGCGCTGTGGGAGGTGTAGGGACTCTCCTCCCCCTATAGAGCAGAGCCAGACCACCAATGGGGACTTAACCATATACCTTTTAATGAAAGAACAGTACTGGGAACATAACAGGCATAAACCAGGGGGTATAGGGGACACTACAATGTCCCGAGGGGGCAGGATTCAACAAAGATTAGACACTTACAATCATTGACAAAAGACAGGGTTAACAAAATATAAAACACAAACAGCAGAACAAATAATACTGGTTAGTGAAATATAAAAGGCACAAAATGTCAAATAACAAGGAATATAGGGCCTAGGTACCTGGAGGGGGAAAACACAATGACCCCTTTCTACTGCAACAAGGATTTCTCCCTGTTATTTCACTAACCACAAGTCACCCCAGCTGAGACTTAAACCCAGCTCTCCCACATAGTAGGTAGAAACTCTACCACACAACTACCAGTACTGGTACTGCACCAAGCTGCAAGAGGTCTTGACCTTCCCAGAGCCCCGGCCTCATGTTGAACTGCCTGGCCTCTTATTGGAGGAGCTGGAAGCAGAGCTGGGAACCTCTCAGGTCGCTGCTCAGATCCTTGCTGGAGCTGGGGAGCCTCTCCTGCTGGCCACACGCCGCACTGCTGAGGGTCCAACTGCTGCCTGCAGGTCCTGCTCCTTTAGGCTCTTCTAGGGCTGCTCTTGCCCCGCTGGCCCAGCTCTTGCCAGCTCTTTGAAGCTCCTTCCTTGTGGTCCCTCGCTGGTCTCTCCTGAGTCATCCGCACTGCCCCTTTTATCCCCTTCCAGGTGACCGAAGGGGCCAATCAGGGGACATGGAGGGTGAGTCTCTGGGGCCTGATTGGTAAGTAGAGGGAATCCCAAGTCCTCCAATCATATTTTACCCCTTCAAAACCCCTGGGCCAAATCATTACCAGATTGGTGAGGAAAGGGAATCCCAAGTCCTCCAATTATCTTTTGCCCTTTCAAAACCCTTGGGCTAAGTCACTGCCAGCTAGCCTGTCACAAACATATTGAACTGGAAACTAAAAATCTGCTACAGCTATCTCCATGACACCAGCTTTCATCCTAAACATACCACTAGTTCCTGTTGGGCACCAGGTTGTAGATGGTCTTACCTAATGGTCAGAGCACTGAGGGGAGTGGGGGCCAGGGGCCAGGTGAGAGTTCAGGAGCTGAACTACCAAATCCAGAGGGAAATTCTGAGGTAGAGTCCACAACACAGGCCAGAGTCAGGGTCTGGTAATCAGATGCTGGGTTACCAACTCCAAAGGACAATACAAAGATCAAAGTCTGAGAACTGAGCCAAATAGGGTCAGGAACTAGGGAAGCCAGAGACCAGAGGAACCAGGAGGATTACCACAGTAGAAGAGGGTCAGAACTGTTGGCTGGCAAGGGATTCTACTGCCCCAACTGGGGCTAAATGATAGGCAATGCGCCCAGCAGTCCATCAGGAAGTTAATTAGCTGGGACAGAGCTTGTCAGCCAGAGATCCAGGCAGGTGTGCCTGCTTAAGCAATTAATCCAAGCTAGGCTTGTTGATTAGAGTCCCTGACAGCTCCATTGTCTGGGATTGTCTATGCTCTATGTTACAACCATATCTGTTCTGATCCCACCAACTGGGGTGCAGACCTTAGGGATCTAGAGCCAGGAATCCTACACTTACAATATAGTTCCCAAAATATACCCACTCAAATCAACAGCACCAGACTTAGTTCCTATGTAACAGGGGGCCTCTCAGGGCTGGGTCTCAGTGCCAGTCACCCTTCTGTCCTTGGACTAATCACCTGCCTTGCTCACCTGCTATGCCTTGCTAATAAAAATTATGAAAGTTGATACTAAAGTGGAAGGCTGCCCATTGCTTGCCCTGTTGACAAGGGCCCCTGTACATGCTCCAACCTTCCCTATACTTGTCCCATGCCTCACAGATGTTTTGTCTCAGCCCCCTCACCTGGGCCACTTCTCACTCTCAGACTCTCAGCCCCTCTCTGGGATGACCCACTGGGTTGTGGGGCAAGGGGTTTAGGTGCCCCGACCTGCCTTACCGAGGTTCTCAGTTCTGGTATTTGAGTTTTCCTGCCCTGCCACAGGTAGGTCCACCAGGCCTCCCTATCCCATCAGGGTACAGTTTTCTGTCATGCCCGGGACCATGAGGCCTCCTCCTTCCCCATAGCCTCACCCTTACCTTCAAGATGTTCCAGGGTAGTATCTCAGCCTGACGCTACCTCCTTAGCTGCCAACAGTAGACTGCTAGCCCAGCCTGTGCATCTGTGCCCTAAAATGGCCACCCTAATCAGGCACCTGGCTGCTGCCTGCTTTCAACCCTCAAAGGTGCCCTGCCACATCCTACTGTAAACTGCTATAATACCAAACCCATGATGAAGTCAGCAGAATTTCCCTGTCAACTATATATAGTCCTCAGCTGCAACAGCTTGGTCATGTCATTAATAACTTCCAACCCCTCCTGAAAACGATGGGGGTGGGTTGGGTGTGGGATGCGTGGGCAGGCAGGGCTGGGGCTAGGATCAGGACCAGGATTGTTTCCACAGGTATGGGTATTCAGGGAGCAGATTGCAGCTCTGCCCTGGGTTCTAGCCCAATGCTGTCAAGGCCCTGTGATCCTGATCCCACCTGTGTTCCCATAGTTTCATAGTTTCCAGGGTCAGAAGGGACCTGAACAGATCATCAAGTCTGACCCCCTGCCCTGGGCAGGAATGAGTGCTGGGATCATAATCCCCCAGCTAGTTCCAACCTTCTCTTGAAGACCCCCAAGGTAGGGGAGAGCACCACCTCCCTTGGGAGCCCATTCCAGAGCCTGACAGCCCTAACCATAAAGTAATGCCGCCTGATATCAAGCCTGAACCTGCTGTCAATCAATTTGTGGCCCTTATGCCTTGTTATCCCAAGTGGTGCCTGGGGGAATAGAGCCTCACCTATTTTCCGCTGGTCTCCCCTCGTGAATTTATAGACAGCCACCAGATCCCCTTTCAGTCTTCTCTTGTGGAGGCTGAATAGATTCAGGCCCTTTAGTCTATCTTCGTAGGGCCTGGCCTGCTGCCCCCTGACCATGTGAGTGGCCCTTCTCTGGCCCTTCTCCAGGTTAGCCACATCCCTCTTGAAGTGCAGCACCCAGAGCTGGATGCAGCACTCCAACTGCGGCCTGACCAGTGCCGCATAGAAGGGAAGGATCACCGCCCTGGTCCTGCTTGTGATGCATCTGTAGATGCATGACAAGGTGCTGTTAGCCTTACTGACCACTTCCTCGCATTGGCAGCTTATGTCTATCCTGGAGTCAACAATGACTCCAAGATCCCTTTCAGCCACTGTGTTGTTGAGAAGGGTGTTCCCCAGCCTATAGGTATGTTGCAGGTTCCTTCTCCCTAGATGCAGCACCTTGCACTTGCCTGCATTGAATTCCATTCTATTCTCATCTGCCCACCTCTGCAACCTGTCTAGATCTAGTTGGATTTTGTCCCTCCCCTCCACTGTGCCCACTTCTCCCCACATCTTTGTGTCATCAGCAAATTTGGACAGTGTGCTTTCCATGCCCACCTCCAAGTCGCTGATAAAGATGTTGAATAGCACAGGCCCAAGGACCAAGCCCTGGGGAACTCCACTGCCCATGAAAGGGAAAAACAAAATGGTTCCAGTCTGCCATTACTTGTAAGTGAGCGAGTAACGTACTGATCTGATGGCTATGCCGAAACCAGGTCATGACCTTGCGGTCACAGACTAGTTCAAACCAACCTCATCAGACAGTCAACAAGTTATAGACATGCGCAAATGTACTTGTATCGTGGCCAATGCTGATTGGTATATACTGTTGCTAAGCTTATGATGTAACGTTTCTTATATTAACCTGCTTTGTTCGATGTACGGGGTCAGACCTATGCACAATTTTTAAAAGTTGTGCATGGCTCTGTCCAGAATGCATTCTTCAATAAACTAAGTCTACAAGTTCATATTCAACTGGCCTGTTTGAGCCTCTGCCCAACGAACTGGGAAAGAATTTCCTCAACAGTTTCTGGTGTCAGAAGTGGGATTGCGGCGGAACACCAGGTTGACGGCTTGAGCAGTCTGGGGACACAACTGACACCCGTGGCACCACTTTCAGAGGTAAGAGATCCTACTTTCAAAATCTCACTTAATGGGTCTCAGCACTCCCTAGACTGAGCGAGTGACATCTTCTCGGCAGTAAGCTCTCCCTACGTTATTCAATTGAAACTTTAGATTTGGTTTATTTTTATCTGTCTGACTGACCGAATGACTTAGAATCAATCTGAAAATTAATGTCTGGGGCCCTGACAGGTAGACTGCTCTGACTTTGTCTGGGGATGCCTAGACTCTTCTCTCTTT
>NW_005842594.1:58263-76195 GCF_000455745.1 Alligator sinensis | reverse complement strand
CCTTAAGCAGTCCCTGTCCTGAGAACTATTGTCCGTTAAAATTCTGATCCTGTTATATAGTCCTGAAAAATGGGGCAAGGATTTTCTTACCCAGACCCAAAAACTCCTTTAGGATATATGTGTAAGACTTACGGAGCTCAGTTAGGACCAAAGAAGACAGAGCGCCTAGTCAAATTAGCCCATGCTTGGAATGGTTATACCTATGAAAACCCCACCTTACAATTTCCTGATGAGGGAACCTTTGACCCTGATCAACTAAGTTATCTGAGGGGAGTCTTAGAGATACCCAAACCTAAGCAAATGGAATACTGGTACCTGTGGGATAACGAAGCTTCAGAAAAACCCCAAAAGTCTATTAAGGCTGGTCTCAGAGATTCAAACAACAAACTAAAAAGACAATTGGCTATGTTAAAGGAGGAAAAATTGGCCCAGCCTCCTATAAAAGGTGAAAGTCCCAGTGCACTACCGCCCCCAAATTACCCACCAGCATATAAAAGGCTATACCCTAGCCTCCAGGCACCCAACGTTCCCCGAATCCAAGAAGACTCTGAAGACTTGTTGGGTTCCTGGGTACCTGGACCTGTTCCGCCTCTACCTCCTCCTGCTCCAGCAGATAATGCCAGCCCGTCCATGGAAACGACCAAACCTCCTCCCATAGAACCAGTTACAACCCCTTTCCCTTCCCCTCCTGCATCAAGTGATTTAAATTCTGACAAAGAGGAAAACCTACCCAGCTTGCGAAGCATTAGAAGAGGGTTAAAAACTGAATTAAAATCCCTATTTGATGTAGTAGATGTCAAAAGGGGCTCCAACAAAAAAATTGTGGTAACCTTACATGCTCCAGAAGGAGGGAAATTAATTCTAACCCATCTTAATGATCCACGATATTTCAAACCAACTACCCTCTGTCCACTATGACAATACCCACCCCAAATACAAGGTGACTAACAAACTATCGTTCATGTTCCTTGGACCACCAGTGACATTGCCACCTTTTGTAATTCCTTCCCAAAGCTTAGAGAAAGCCCTTCGGAATTTAGAGAAAAGTTACAGCAAGTTTTTAATATTTACAATCCGACTGTATCCGATGTAAATTGGCTCCTAAACAGCCTGCTAAACCCAGAACAAAGGCGACTCCTAATTGCAGAAACAAGAAACGTTCAGAATAGCACTCCCTGGCCACAAAACGATTATAATTATGAAGAAAATCAGGGACTGCTAAATCTGCAAAATGCCAGGGTTACCTTATTAGACGCTATTAATAGAGTAGCTCAAACTAGTGTAGACTGGACAAAGGTGGAAAACTGCAAGCAAAATTCTGACAAACATCCTGCTGATTTTCAAACCCGACTTTGTGCAGTAATTCAGAGACATACCGGTATAGATCCAGCTGCAGACAACATGCGAGGGTTAACAGTCACCACTTACGTTAAGAATTTGCAGCCAAAGCTCCAAGAAAAACTACAGCAACTAGTCCTAGGATGGAAGGGAAAACCTTTAGTTGAAATAGTTCAAGCCTGTATCGATTTGTGGGAACAGCAACAGACAGAAAAGGACAAAAGAAAAGAACTCAAAACTAATCTCGTGGCCCTACAAATTCAAGACTTAGACAATAAACAACACCCTGGCCCTCGGCAATGCACCCCACTGCGCAAAAAATTCTACTCTGAGGCCCCAGCACCGGCTCAAACCCTTTTCCTACATCCTAACTCTAAACCCGGTGCACCCTTCTATCAGCCAACTCCCCAACGTGGACCACGTCCTGATGACACCTGCAATTACTGCAAACAAAAGGAACATTGGAAAACAAACTGCCCAATTCGACCCCAACAAAACCGTTATTCTGCCCCCCATCCTCCAAATCGAACACAATGACAATTCCCGGAGGCTTCTGTATCCCTTGACTGCACTTTGTTAAATCCCATTATAAAAACCTCTGAAGAGGCCAACATAACCATGCTGGTCAACGACAAGTCTCATGCATTCCTCATAGATACGGGAGCCTCTGTGTCTACTATCAAACTCTATGAGGCACAGAGGTTAACCCCAACTCAAAGAACTGTCAATGCCATCGGAGTCGGGGGTCAAGTTATTCCCCATACATATGCTAGCCCCGCTGTAGTTCAGATTGGGCCTCTGTCAGCCGAACATGCCTTTTTGTTAAGTCCTACCACTCCAGTAAACTTGCTAGGAAGAGATTTGCTGTGCAAATTGGGTGCTACAATTCACTGTTCTCCAAACGGGGTATATTTAGATTTACCCTCGGTAAAATCTAAAATGTAATGCTCTTGTTCAATACAGATCCTGAGAACAACTTAGCGAGCGGAGAACCCTCCCACTCTCTGCCTCTCTCGGACGTTCCAGAATCTTTGTGGGTTTCCCATTCCAATGAAACGGGGAGGCTTCTGAACATTGAGCCAGTCCAGTTGACTTACCGTGCACACAAATCTTTTCCTGCAATTGACCAATACCCACTTTCCCGCGAAACTGAAGAGGGCATAGCTCCAGTCATAGAAGCTCTTTTGCAGCAAGGTGTTTTAATTTCAACTCGTTCCCCTTGTAATACCCCAATTTTACCCTTTAGAAAGCCAGGGAAAACTGATGTGCATGGAAAACCTGTTTATCGTTTTGTCCAGGATTTAAGAAAAATTAACCAGTTTGTTATCCCCTCTCATCCTGTCATGCCAAATCCTTCCACTATCCTTAGCCTCATTCCTGCCTCTGCTAAGTTCTTTTCTGTTGTAGATTTGTGTTCAGCTTTTTTTTCTATTCCAATATACCCTAACTCCCAATTTCTCCTTGCATTTACCTACCAGGGGAGGCAATACACATGGACCAGGTTACACCAACGGTTCACTGAAAGCCCCTCCATATTCTCTCAAGCTCTAAAGAAGGATTTAGACGCAATCAACTTGCCTTGTCATTCTGTACTTATTCAATATGTTGATGACCTCCTAGTTGCCTCAGAAACAGAAACTGCTTGCACCGCAGACACGGTCCACTTACTGCAATGCTTAGCTCAACAAGGCCATAAAGCTTCAAAAGCTAAACTGCAATTTTGTAAATCTAAGGTTATTTACCTCGGACACGAAATCTCTGAAAACCATAAACATCTAACTGCAGACCGTATTTCTGCTGTACTTTCCCTTCCCAAGCCCATTACAAAAAAACAACTCACGGGATTTTTGGGCTCTGCATCTTACTGCCGACAATGGATACCTAATTTCTCCTTACTTTCTAAACCCTTAAATGAACTCACTAAAGATAACTCTCCAGATAACCCCATCCCTTGGACTCCAGTGCATGAGCAAGCCTAAAGGCCGCACTGGCTTCTGCACCAGCATTAGGCCATCCTGACTATATCAAACCTTTTCCATTGTACTGTCATGAAAGAGGGAGTTGCCACTGGGGTCCTAACCCAACCTTTTGGTTCTTCCAACAAGCCAATAGCTTATTTTTCCTCTTTGCTTGACCCCGTTGCTCAAGGATTCCCCCCTTGCTTGCGAGCCGTAGCCGCAGCTGCCTTATTATTAGAAAAGTCAGCTAATATCGTCCTAGGATCCTCCGTTACCCTCGCTGTTTCCCACGCCGTCTCTGCCTTACTAAATCATGGCAAGACTCAACATTTGTCCTCTCAACACTTATCTTCTTACGAGTGCTCAATCATTGCTGCTGATAATGTCACTGTTATCCGCTGTAATGTGCTAAACCCCGCTTCTCTCTTACCTTTACCCCATGACAGTGACACTCACTTGTTAACTCACGACTGTGTTGCTCTAACCGACCAGGTAGCCACCCCACATTTGGATCTCACCGATACCCCCCTACCTAATCCTGACTATTTTTTTCGTAGACGGCTCATGCAAAAGGGATGTGACCGGGCAACTCCGTGCTGGGTTTGCCGTTTGCACACAACATACAGTTATTGAAGCTCACAGCCTCCCAGGCATTCGAAGCACCCAGCCAGCTGAACTAATAGCCTTAACCCGTGCCTGTCACCTAGCCTCCAATCAGTCTGTTAACATCTACACTGACTCACATTATGCTTTTAAAGTGTGTCACTCCACAGGTGAAATCTGGAAGCACCGCAGATTCCTTACTTCTTCTGGGTCCCCTATTTCACATGCTCCATTAATTAATGCCTTACTTAATGCCATATTACTTCCTCAACAGATTTCTGTTATGCACTGTAAAGCCCATACACAAGGCTCAAACGACATCAGTTGGGGCAACGCATGTGCCGACAAACACACGCAACATGCAGCACTTCATGGCGACCCCTTAACTGTTCCCTTATATCCTGCCCTTAATCTTTCAATTTCTAACATCTCTCTTGCACAGGATGCTGCTCCAGACCCTGAAAAACAAACCTGGCTCGCCACCGGCTGCACCCAAAACCCTGATGCCTTATGGAGATCTCCTGATGGCTGCGTCATGGCCCCCAAATCCCTTGTCCCTCAACTTGCACGCGCATCCCAAGAAATGGGCCACGTGTGCAAAAGGGGGGTAGCAGAAAACATACTAAGATACTGGTATGCGCCCGCTATACACACAGAAAATTTTGCAAACTTGCACGATATGTCTACAACATGGAATTAGTAAACCCCTACATGTCCAGGCTAGCACCAACCCATGGTCCTATGGGCCATTTCAGAACTTACAAATAGTTTTCATTGACCTACCTCCTAGTAAAGGATTCAAACATGTCCTCGTCATCGTGTATCACTTTAGTGGATGGATAGAAGCCTACCCTACCAGAAGGGCAGACACAGTCTCTGTAGCAAAAAAACTAATGACCAAACTAATTCCACGATTTGGTATACCACTCTCATTAGACTCAGATCAGGGACCACATTTTACTTCTCAAATTCAAAAGGTGCTTAGCAAAGCCTTAGGATTTGCATGGAAATTTCATACACCTTACCATCCAGCCAGTTCGGGAAAAGTGGAGCACACCAACCGAGATATTAAATTGAAATTGCCCAAAATTTGCAAGCAGACTTGACTTCCATGGCCTGACATTCTTCCAATCGTGTTGATGCACCTCAGAAACATGCCTAATAGAAAACATGCGCTTACGCCACATGAAATATTATTTGGTAGACCTATGAATGTAGGCCCCAGCCCTGAAAAAAAAATTGAAATGGCTGGTCTGTTAGAAGGCCGTGAAAACGTGTTAAGTTACTGCAAAGGACTCATGAAAACTGTCAAAGCTTTATTACCACAGGTCAGTGCAGCCTTGCCTTTTCCTACTGATGTTCCCTGCCATTCTCTAAACCCAGGCAACTGGATCCTAGTAAAGGAGTTCCAGAGAAAAGATTGCCTACAGTCTAGATGGACTGGACCCTTCCAAGTGCTACTAACCACAAATACTGCTGTTAAAATCTATGAAAAATCTGCGTGGATCCACGCATCTCATTGCAGGAGAACCGTAGCACCACAAGAGGAAGCCAAATCCCACCTGAAACTCGCTCAATCCTTTCAAGAAGAAACCAACACCAGTGAGGAAGAAGGTCTCCAAGGTGCAAACACTGCAAAACCCCACCTTGTTGAGCCCCCTCACTCGTATAACCTTCGTTCCCGAGTGACCAACAAGAAATCACCCCAGAATAACTAATTCAGGCTGCCAAGCTGGACGGTGAACCACTTGACAACGAAAACCCGAAGAATTGCCTGCAGAGGCAAGCCAAACAATACCTGCCAACGCTATGAAACTGGTAACCCTAATCTTAGTGCTGCCTGTCCTAGTAAGCACTAATGTTTACCTAAAGCTCTTAGAAAAGGTGACCCTAGCCTTAAATGCCTCAGATTGCTGGGTCTGCGGGCTCACCCCTAAAACTCATAGCAAGGGATTTTTAATGATACTGCGGCCCTTGACCTTTATAAACCTAACTGCACGAAGCCAGGATCTCAACAATGAGACTTGGAATGATGCAGAATACCTTAAGGTCATTCAAGAGCAAGGTTATTTCTGTTGGGTACGCAACCAATCCCAGAAATTAAACTATTCAGTTGGGAATAGTAGCTGTAAACATTATACCACCTATGAGGGCACATGGATGAAAAACCACACGGCAAGTAAAACCTGGGGTAAGGGATTCAAAAATTGGTATACCACGTACAACCAAACCACTAACGGCTCAGTCTCATGTAGTCCCTTACAACTGTTTAATGTAACCATATGGGACTACTCTTGGTCAGACCAAGGAAGTTGTTATAGAAATGGTACAATCATCAGTGGTGGTACTCTAGGTATCCACAGACCCTTCAGAGTACACTATTTTGGATCTGAGCTCGAAAAGCCTGCAACTGAAACAAATACTACTTGGATAGCACTGAAAGGAACTTATTGGGTTTGTGGAACAAAAGCTTACCACCAGCTACCCTCTAACTGGTTTGGGTCTTGTTACTTAGCCTGGTTAACCCCTGCTGTAAGAATAACAAAAACTTTACCTAAGGGCCAACATAGGGATAGAAGGGACACCGCTAACCTATCTGACCAAAAGGAAGTTTCCCAGGCTACTTTAGAAACCTACAAAAAACCCCTAACAGTAGGAAAGTTAATTGGATGTTTTGCACTAGGGGGTATCCCACTCATAGCCGGCCCTGCCATCTCCTGTGTGGGAAGGTATACATTGCAGCTCCAAGCAGTTGTCCAACTCCTAGCTTTAGAAACTGAATCGGCAATAAATATCTTAGGACAAGCTATAAAAACTGTCGCAAAGAACCAAGAAAACCTGCGGCAAATGGTAATCCAAAACAGGTTAGCCTTAGATTATGTATTAGCATCAGAAGGAGGCACCTGCACTGTAATAGGCCAAGAATGTTGCATCTATGTAAATAACACCTTCAAATCAGTAGACCAGGTCAATGATGCACTCGTTCATGCCGCAAAGGCTGCCGAAGCCACCTTTGTTCCTAAAGACTCCTCTACTGACTAGTTCGCTTGGTTAGATCCTCAGGGTCTGTTTAAAGGTCTGGCCGGGAAAATTATGTCTGCTTTACGTATGATTTTGATTTTAGGATTAATCTTATATGTAATAGTGCAACTAATTTTATGTTGCATAAAGTTGTGTGTTAAAAAGGCTGAACAAACTATCTCATCTATTACTAAAGAAACGGTCAAAAACATGGTGTTAGAACTAAGAAATAACGAAATAGAGCAAGAAAAACTTTGGGCAGACTTTTGCCAAATAAAAATAGAGTGATCCTCCTTTGGAAGGATCAAAGGGGGAAATGAAGGGGAAAAACAAAATGGTTCCAGTCTGCCATTACTTGTAAGTGAGCGAGTAACGTACTGATCTGATGGCTATGCTAAAACCAGGTCATGACCTTGCGGTCACAGACTAGTTCAAACCAACCTCATCAGACAGTCAACAAGTTATAGACATGCGCAAATGTACTTGTATTGTGGCCAATGCTGATTGGTATATACTGTTGCTAAGCTTATGATGTAACGTTTCTTATATTAACCTGCTTTGTTCGATGTACGGGGTCAGACCTATGCACAATTTTTGACAGTTGTGCATGGCTCTGTCCAGAATGCATTCTTCAATAAACTAAGTCTACAAGTTCATATTCGACTGGCCTGTTTGAGCCTCCGCCCAATGAACCGGGAAAGAATTTCCTCAATACCCACATCCCTCCAGGTTGAAAACAACCCATCCACCCCCACTCTCTGGGTCTGAACATCGAGCTAATTTCCCACCCATCTGACTGTGTAGGCATCAATGCCACAGTAGCCTAGTTTTTTTCAGAGAATGGGGTAAGAAACAGTGTCAAAGGCCTTCTTGAAGTCCAGGTAGATGACATCCACCTCAACGCCCACATCCAAGGACTTTGTGACCTGGTCATAAAAGGAAACAAGGTTAGTCAGGCAGGATCTGCCCGCAGTGAACCCATGTCAGTTGCCCCAAGCATTACCTCCCATGCTGGGGCCCCCGCAGATGTGTTCCTTGATAATTTTCTTGAAGGTCTTCCCAAGCACCGAGGTGAGACTAACTGGCCTATAGTTACCCAGGTCCTCCTTTCTCCCTTTCTTGTAAATGGGGACCACACTGGCCCTTTTCCAGTCCTCTGGGACCTGGCCCAACCACCACAAGCACTCATACAGCCATGCCAGGGGTCCCGCTATGACCTCTGCCAATTCTCTCAGTACCCTTGGATGAAGTGCATCTGGACCTGCTGATTTATACACGTCCAGCTCTTCCAATAGTTCTCTAACTAGATCGTCCCTGACCCTAGGCATGGCATCATGTCCCCTGAGCCTGTCTGTAATCCTAGTGGGGGAGTCTCTGCTCAGAAATATGGAGGCAAAGAACTTGTTGAAGATATCAGCTTTTTCCTTTGCAGTAATCACTAGATTGCCAAGCCTGTCCTGTAGAGGCCCCACGTTACCTGGTGCCTTCTTCTTACTCCCTATGTTTTTGAAAAAGGACTTTTTGTTATCCTTAATTCTGGTTGCCAGCCCTAGTTCCGTCTCTGCTTTGGCTTTCCTAACCGCCTCCCTGCAATCATGAGCAACGGAGATGTAATCTTCCTTGGTGATTGCCCCTTGCTTCCACTGATTGTATGCCACCTTTTTTGCCCTCAGGCCCTCCTGGATGCCTTTACTGAGCCAAGGGGGCTTTTTAGCACTCTTGCCCGCTTTGGTTCGCATTGGGAATGACTCCCTCTGAGCTCGGAGGATCATCTCCTTAAGGAACAACCACCCATCCTGGACTTGCATCTTATTGAAGCTCCAAGTCCCCAATGTCTCTCTTACTAATCTCCTTAGCTCAAGTCAGCCCCCCTGAAGTCAAGGACTTTTGCCTTACTGCTTGCTTTCACCACCCTGTGCCAGATAGTAAATTCCAGCAGATGATGGTCACTAACGCCTAGGTAGTCAAGCACCTGCAGATCTCTCACCAGGTCATGGCCTGTGGCAAGGACCAAGTCCAGCAAGGCATTTCCTCTGGTGGGATTATGTACCTCCTGAGTTAGGTGGAGGTCCTGTATGCAGGCTAAAAACCTATGCGAGTGTTCAGACCTGGCTGACTGATCCCCCCAGCAGATGTCTGGGTAGTTAGGTCACCCATTACAACCACATCCCTTGTCCTTACAGCCTCCGTAAGCTAACCTGAAAATTCCAGGTCCAGTTCATCCCCGTGGTGAGGCGGTCTGAAGTAGACACCCACTATCAAGTCCCTTTCCCCATGACCCCCTTGCATTCTAACGCAGAGCGCCTCAGTTTGCTCCTCTTCTGAACCTATCCTGATCATTGAGGATGTGTACTGCTCTTTAACATAGAGCTTTTCCCCCACCCCTTTTCTCCCTACTCTATCTCATCTATATAACCTGTAGCCCTTGATGTCTACTGCCCAGTCGTGGGTAGAATCCCACCAGGTTTCTGTAAGCCCAACCAGGTCTGGGTTTTTGCTAGCTAGCAGGAGGGTGAGTTCCTCCTGCTTATTCCCTATACTTCTAAAATTTGTGTAAAGGTAAGTGAGACCTCCTGTGGGTGTTCATGCTGCCCTCTTGTTCCCAAGTTTGCCCAGGCCCTTGTCACTTACATGGGTTGTTCCTGCTTGTGTCATCTGACTTGACGTCGAAGTGTCCTCCTGAACTTCCGCATCCTCACTCCTGGACGTCACTCCCTATCCACCCCTGGCCTCATCCCATCTGCCAAGCCATGTGCCCTGCCTGCACAGATCCCAGTCACTCTCCATAGAGGCTGTGTTATTGCTGGGTGGTGATGCTTGGGGTTAGGGCCCACAGAACCAATCCCATCCCAATCCTGGTCCTGATCCCAGGCCTGGCCCTGACCGCCTACCCATCCCACTCCCAGATGCTTCTCTCACCCATTGCAGGGGGTATGCATTGCAGCTCTGCCTCAGGCTCCAGTCCCGTGCTGTTATAACCCAGCAATCCTGATCCCAGGCCCAGCCCTGCCTGCCCATCCTGCTCCTGGATGCCTGTGGCCCCAACCTATCCACATGACCAACCATGGGGTACAGCCACTTAGGGAGTTTTGGTGAACTGTTGCAGGTGTTGGGGGGAGGGGAGGGGAGTGATGACCCAGCCTATGACAGCTCACCAAAACTCCCTAAGTGGCCCTCTGGCCCATATAATTTCCCACCCAAGTTAGTTTATAAGATGCAACTCTACGCTGCTGCCTTCCTCTACAGTCCCATTGAACACAAGATGCAGCACTTATACCTCAGTCCAGAAAGCTGAGATCAGCTTGAAGGAGTAGAATTTTTGTAACCTTGACTTTAATTAGGTATGTACAGGGAAGCACTACATTGCCTTGTCCCCATTGTGATTGTACTTTGAGAGAGTTACCGGCATGGAAACACACATTTATTTTGCAATGGAGACAAAACTTTTAGCTTCTTCAGAGATTATTTTCCTTGTCTTCACTTTAGGAGGTGCAGTGACTCATGGTTACACAGTATTTCTTTATGGCCCTGGCTTTTCATATGTAGGTGATCATGGATCTGCACTGCCTGATTCTTGTTTCTGGAACTACTCATCTCCAGTGCAAATGCCCTCTGTTATGCCTCAAATGATGCCTTCTGGGGTTCTGCAGCTGCCTTTTATCCTTAATAATTTTCAGCCTTGGCCATTGGAAGCATTCCCTATCATGTGAGTGGCAGAGGGCTCAAAGCACATACATTTCAGCCTTTGAAAGGAGGCTAGAAGGACTGACATGCCAGTGTGTGGAAGGTAGCTGTAAGCATTGATACCACACATGGCTGCAACAAGTGAAAATTACCTGATGTTCCAGTTTTGCCAGTTGCTGGAGGCAGTGGCATACCTGAGAGTAGGAGAGGGAAAGAAACAATGAAATAATTAGTGCGGCTGGAATCACTGACATTTGTGGTTTGGAATCTGGCTGGACAAACTGATATGCTTGTTTGTGGGAAGGATCTGGAGGCACTGAGGCTCTGACTTCTAGAAGGAGGCTGGAAACACTGTAATTCCTTCATGTGGAAAGAGGAGGAAACACTGACATTCTACATATGGGAAGAGGATGGAAGGACAGACACTTGCATATAAAAGGAGAATGGAGACATTAATTTCAATTCAGAAAGATCTTGATAGACTGAAAAGCTAGGCTGGAGCTAACAGGATGAAGTTGAATCCTGACAAATGCAAGAAAGGAAAATCAAAATTACAAATATAAATTGGGTGACACTTGATTGGATGGCAACACTACAGCGAAGCATCTGGGAGTCTTGGTAGATCATACACTCAACATGAGTCTGCAATGTAATGCAGCTGCACAAAAGGTAAATGCAGTTTTGGAATACATCGACAGAAGCATCAGGTGCAAGACAGATGATTGTACCTCTACTCAGCACTGGTTAAGCCTCATATAGAGTACTGTGTGCATTTTAGAAAAATCTTGGAAAAGCTAGAGAAGGTCCATAGGTGTGTAACAAAAATGATAAAGGGCTTAAAGAGCAAGCCATATGAGGAGAGGCTGAAAGAAATAGAATTATCTTGAAGAAAGGGCAATTAAGAGGGCACATTATAGCAGTCTTCAAACATCTGTTGCTGCAGAGAGCAGGAGGCAGACCAAAGGCCTCAAGTAAAGTAGTTTTAGATTGGATATCAGGAAAAACTTCTTTACTGTTAAAACAGTGAGGCAGGGGAATATACTGCCTATGTAAGTTTTGGAATCTCCATCATTGGAGGTGTTGCAGAAGAGAATGAACAGCCCCTGGTCAGGAATGATCTAGGAGTAGCTGTGCTTATGCTCAATATTTCCCATGCTTATAGGGTTTGCTAGTTGCTGCATGGGACTGGGAAGGAGTTTTTCCCCTCCTGTTGTTATATAGGTCAGGGCTTGGTTTCCTTTTCTTTAAATAAAGACTTCCTTAGAGGCATTACATATTGGCTGCAGCCATGGCTGGGGATTTTGACAGGGATGTGCCAATGCTCCTAGTCGGACAAAAACCTAGAGGCTTTCTCTACTCAGGGTCAGACGGATTGCTACATTTTGGAATATTACCCCATGGCCAGTTTGGTACCTTGTTGGGGTTCTTGCCTTGTTTTATAGTGGGAGATGGGAAGGGTGGCATTACTGTCTCTTCAAGACCTGAAAATCTGTAAGGATTTCCAATAATGTCTCCATGAAAAGCTCTTTGTCTTGTCCGCTAATAAAGGCAACATTGAAGAACTCTGGAAGGGGTTTAAAACTGCTGTCCATATGGCCTGTGATTTTATAGATTTCATATACATTAGGGCTGGAAGGGACCTCAGAAGTTTATTGAGTCCAGCCCCCTGCCCAAGGGGCAGGAAGTCAGCTGGGGTCATAGGACCCCAGCAAGATAAGCATCCAAATTTCTCTTGAAGGCGTTCAATGTAGGTGCATGAACCACCTCCGACGGCAAGCTATTCCAGACCTTGGGGGCTCAGACAGTGAAGAAATTCTTCCTTATGTCCAGCCTTAAACGGTTTTGCTGAAGTTTATAACCGTTCAACCTTGTCATTCCTTGGGGCGCTCTGGTGAACAATCGTCCCCTCAGATCCTGGTGAACACCCCTGGTAAACTTATAGGTGGCCACCAGATCACCCCTGAGCCTGCGCTTTTCCAGGCTAAAGAGTCCCATAGCTCTCAGCCTGTCATCATAATGTCTGTTTTCCTGACCTCTGATCATGCACATGGCTCTCCTCTGGACTCTCTCAAGCTTCTCCACATCCTTCTTAAATTGAGGAGCCCAAAACTGGACACAGTACTCCAGCTGCAGCCTCACCAAGGCCAAGTACAATGGGAAAATGACGTCCTGGGATTTGCTTGAGAAGGATCTATGGATGCAAGCCAGCGTTTTGCTTACTTTATTGGCCGCAGCATCACATTGAAGGCTCATATTCATCTTGTAGTTAATCATGACCCCCAAGTCCCTTTCATCTGTAGTGTTAACCAGCGTAGCCCTGCCGAACCTATAAGGATGCTGCAGGTTTTTCTTCCCAAGGTGAAGAACCTTGCATATTTCAGTGCTAAACACCATCATGTTCTCATCCACCCATTTCTTGAGCCTGTCAAGGTCAGCCTGGATCGCCCTCCTGTCCTCAGGTGTGGATGCTTTACCCCAGAGTTTGGTATCATCAGCAAACTTGGCCAGTCTGCTTCTGACTCCAATGTCCACATCATTAATGAAGATGTTGAACAACATAGGTCCAAAAACAAAGCCTTGAGGGACCCCACTGCTCACAGGGCACCATGATGATTGACTTCCATCAACCACCACCCTCTGGGTCTGACCATGGAGCCAATTCCCCAGCCAGCAGATCGTAGTGGACCCAAGGCTGCAGTTGGCCAGTTTTGCCAAGAGGTGATTATGGGATACCAGATCGAAGACTTTTTTGAAGTCAAGATATATGATGTCAATCTCCTCTTCCTTGTCCAGGTGTTAGGTCACCTGGTCGTAAAAGGAAATGAGATTGGTCAAGCAAGACCTACCCGCAACAAACCCATGCTAGCTATCCCTCAGGAAGTTGCCGTCAGCCAGTCTGTTGAGAATGGCCTCTTTAATAATCTTTTCTAAGACCTTCCCCATGATAGAGGTCAGGCTGATGGGCCTGTAGTTAGCCGGATCCATTTTCCTCCCTTTCTTGAAGATAGGCACCACATTGGCCTTCTTCCAATCTTCAGGCACTTCACCAGAGTGCCAGGAGTTCTTGAAGATCTGTGCCAGGGGCTGGGCTATGATGCTAGCCAGCTCCTTGAGTACCCTGGGGTGTAGATTGTCAGGGCCAGCTGACTTGAAGGTGCTCAGCCTCTCAAGGTGTTCCTTCACGAGGTCAGCATTGATGGAGGGCAATGAATCTGTTGTCTATAGTGCTACCCCTCAACACTAAGACATGTTCAAAGACAGCAATGCTAATATCCAAGTCCACCTAGGTCAGAAGAGAAGGGCTCATTCTGCATGACAAGATGACACCTCATCTCAGCAGAAGGAGGTGTATCAGTTCCTCAAAGCCAAAGCTTTAAGAAAGATTGGGAAATAAAAAATCAGAGAGGGCAAGATAAAGCCAAGGAGATCCAGCTCAATGCTAACAAACATGACATAGAATCAGAGAAAATCAGGGTTGGAAGGGACCTTGGGAGGTCATCTAGTCTAATCCCATGCTCAAAGTGGGCCCATCCCTAGCTAGATCACCCCGGCCAAGGCTATGTCTACCTGGGTCATAAAAACCTCCAAGGATGCAGATTCCACAACCTTTCTGGGCAGCCTGTTCCAGTGCTCTACTAGCCTTCTAAACAGAAAGCTTTTCCTAATACCTGATGTAAACTTCCCTTGGTGCAATTTGAAACCATTGCTCCTTGTTCTGTTACCTGCCACCACTGAGAACAGTCTAGCTCAGTGGCTTTCAACCTTTTTTTCATTTGAGAACCTCTAACATTTTTTGAATGTAGGTGCAGACCCCTTTGTACATTTTGAATTCATAGATTCATAGATTGTTAGGGGCTGGAAGGGACCTCGTGGGGCATGGGGTCCAGCCCATACCCCCTTCCCCCCAACCCCTCACTCTAGGCAGGAAGACAACTAGGGTCAAGTGACCCCAGTGAGGTGACCATCCAGTCTCTTCTTGAAAACCTCCAGGGTAGGTGACTGCACCACCTCTGGAGGGAGTTTATTCCACAGTCTGGACACCCTGACTGTGAAGGAGTTTTTCCTGGTATTCAGCCTGAAGCTGCCTTCCAGGAGTTTATATCCATTGGTTCTGGTCTTCCCCAGGGGTACCCTAATGAACAGTTGTTCACCGAGCTCCTGATGCACTCCTCTGATATAATGTTAAGCCTCTCTGAACCCTCTCAAGTTTTTCCACATCCTTATTGAAATGTGGCACCCAGGTGTGGAATGGAGGTATGGACCCCTCTGAATTGTAAGTGTGGGTATTCACATATTTTTGATTGATCATAGTAATCCTTTGCAGACCCCTTAGACATAGTCTTTGGATGCTGAAGGGTCTGTAGAACACAGGTTCAATACCACTGGTCTAGTTCCATCCTCTTTGTAACCACCCTTCAGGTAATGGAAGGATGTTATTAAATGCCCCCCAGTCCTCTCTTTTCCAGATGCAATAAGCTCAGTTTCTTCAGCCTTTCCTCTTAAGCCATATGCCCCAGCCCTATAACCATTTTTGCTGCCCTCCACTGGACCTCTCCAATTTGTCCATATCCTTTCTGTAGTGGGGAGGCGGGGGGTAGAATTAGGATTAGGGGGAGGCAAAACTGAATACAGAACTCAATATATGGCCTCATCAGTGCTGAATAGAAAGGAATCATTACTTCCCTCAATCTGCTGGCAGCACTTCTACTAATGCAGCCCAGTATGCTGTTAGCCTTCTTTGCATCAAGGGAACACTGTTGGGTCATATTCAGCTTATTGTCCACTGTAACGTGTTGTCCACCTATTGTCTACTGCAGAGCTGCTGCTTAGCCAGTCACTCCCCAGTGTGTACTGGTGCATGAGATTATTCTATCCTAAGTGCAGGAATTGCATTTGTCCTTATTGAACTTCACAAGGTTTCTTCTGGTCCAATCCTCCAATTTGTCTAAGTCTGTCTGAATCCTAGTCCTACTCCCCAGCTTATCTATTACACCCTTCAGCTTGGTGTCATCTTCACATTTGCTGAGGGCGCACTCCATCCCATCTTCTAAGTTGATGATGAAGATATTGAACAAAACAGGCCCCAGGACCAACCCCATGGGCACCCCACTTGATACCAGCTGTCAACTAGACATTGAGCCATTGATTACTCAGTGTTTGCCAACTACCTTTTAAGCCCAGTGATCCAGCTGGTTTTCTATCCACTTTGCAGCCCATTCATCCACCCTGGACTTCCTTAGCTTGCCAGCAAGAATATTGTGGGAAACCATAACAAAAGCCTTGAGGTACATCATATCCACTGCTCTCCCAGCATCCAGAGAGCAGTCAACTCATCAACGAAGGCGATAAGGTTGGCCAGGCATTACATGCCCTTGGTGGATCCATGCTGACTGTTCCTAATCACCTTCTTCGCCAAGTGCTTAGAAATGGATTCTTTGAGGAGCTGCTCTATGATTTTTCCAGGGACTGAAGTGAGGCTGACCAGTCTATAGTTCTCTGGACCCTCCTATCCTCCTTCTTCCCTTTCTTAAAGGTGGGCACTATATTTGTCCTTTTTCAGTCATCCAGGACCTGCTGATTCTTCCTCTGCAGTCCTAGATCTCTCCTTCAATGCTGAATTGATGAAGTCCTCATGGCAGAGGATGCTTCAGAACCTTGCCACCTCTTCCTGTAGCTCTCTTTCCTGCTCCCTGAGGGTACACCACCAGGAGACATCATTCACATTGCAGGCACTCCCCCACCTGGTTGTCACTGGAAGGAATCTGCAAGCCACAGTCCCCACAGTGCCAAACCAGGACCTGGGTGGAAGCCTCAATAGTGAGTGGTCCTATATAAACAGATACCTCACAGGTGCAAGCAGAGGAAGAGCTGGCAGTGGCAGTGGTCTGGCATTGTGACATCTGCCAGCCATTTCCCTGCATCTCTTAATCCAATGCCTCTCTTTTCTTGCCCCGCTCTCCAAGCAGACATTCCCTAGGTAACTCCCCTGTAAGCTCACGTGTTCACTCCTCCTTGGTCTCAAAAGGTTCAGTTTTCCCTGATAACCTGCTTCCTCTCACCATGTTTTCAGTAAAGGAGTGTGAGAGAGAGTTTCCAGGCAAACTCCCTAGTAAACTCCCCCTCACTCTGAACTCGAGTTAAACAATGGGCTTAATTATTGGTCTAACTTCTGAGTGTTAGCTACTTAATGCTAAATATATGTAGGTTAGTTACTTTTAATTAAAGAAAAAACTTCGTTTAAAGCCTCCCTTTCCAAGAGGGGGCTGGCAAGCTGACCTGTGAACTGAACTGTGAACTACTTGCAAAGTGCCATTTTCACTCATTCCCTGGTTGCATGAGGAGTATTTGGTAGGAGGCCAAAACCCTGCCATACATAGGTGTAGATGAAGGTGGGAGCTGCTGATGTTCTTGTTTGCAGGTAAAAGTTGGCCAGCGCTGACACATGTAGTTTGGAAAGCAAGCAGGAAGCACTGAGATTCTTCCAATGTCTGTGACAGGGTTGATAAAACTGGAGATACAATTTTTCAAATCTCTTAATCTATCTTGTATTTACCAACCATTTAATTTTCTGTAATATAATCATTAGGGGAAAAAAGCCATGTGTTTCTAGCAAAAAATAAAGAAGTGTTTATTTTTCTTTTTGGAAGGAAGAGGTCCTTGAAGATTCTAGACAGATGCAGTGCGGAATACTTTAGAAACACTTTATAAAGAAGGTATTTAGTTTTCATATTTATTCATTTTTATTTCAAAGAAGGTAGAATTTGAAAATGATGTTGTTGTAAGAAGTTCTTTCTGACAGTGTGTTTCTAATTTAGGAACTAGTTTATTAGAAAGGAACTAATAGACATGGTTCAGTTCTCACTGGGTAGATATGTTGGGGCTCTAAGTGGTGGGAACAGGGGACTTTACCCCTTTCACTTTAAAGGGGTAACATCAAACTGGTAAAAGAAAATAATTTTCTCACAGAAAACAGAATAGACCAAGCAGCCCATTGCCATTTGAGGTCCTTGAAATCAATAACATGGCAAGGTTGCTAAAAGGATTGCACATTTGGATGAGTAACAAGATTCCTTGGAGAAGTTACTATTAACACTAAAAGCCATTTTGGAAAGCTTTCTGGATTGCAAATATTTGATTTACACTTCAAGGGAAATTTCCAGGAGGAAAAAAATGCTGGACACAGACTTTTCCCCATTGACTACCATGAGATTCATGCATCTTTCTTAGCATATCTGGTGCTGTCTACTGTCAGAGACAGACCTTGGGCCTGATCCCTTTGCCTATTCTTGCCTCCCTGTGTTCCAATAATTATCAGCTTTCCTGGTATT
>NW_005842594.1:52081-58232 GCF_000455745.1 Alligator sinensis | reverse complement strand
CAGCAGGAAGGCCACAACTGCAAGGACCATGTAGTCTGGAGGAGTAAGAGTACTATTGCCAGTGGAGTTCGGACCAGAGTTTGAAGGAGCTTTCACTGTGCATCTATGGGACCTGTACCAGTTCCTGGCAGAAGTTGGGACGCTGTTCTAGCTCTTTTAACTTATTTTAAAAGACAGTCTTTTCCTGTGTCTTAATAGTTCCGAAATTTGCAGCATGAAAAAAAGGTGGGATGGACAAAACTCTATGAGGTAGATAGACAACTGGATCAATAACCTCAAGCAAAGGGTAATTATAAATTAATCTATGTCAGAATGGCAGGAAGCTTTGCATGGAGTCCCATAGGGGACTGTCCTAGGCCCAGTGCTGTTCAACGCGTTTATTAATGATTTGGGTGCTTCTTGCATAAGTTTAAAAATAACACGCAACTGGGAAGGATTGTGAACATGTTGGAGGATGGGGTACAATTCAGAAGGATCTTAAGATACTGGAGAGCTGGGCTGGAGCTAACTGGATGAAGGTTAATGCTGACAAATGCAAGGTGCTACAACTTAGGAAGAAGAATAAAAAATACACAGAAAAAATGGGTGATGTGGCTGTCACAGCACTGGAGAAATAACCAGGAGTCTTAGTAGATAACAGACTCAATCTAAGTGTTCAGGGTGATGCACTCACACAAAAAGCAAAAGTAGTTTTGGGATGTATCAATGGAAGACACAGGAGGTGTTAGTGCCTCTGCTCAGCACTGGTTAGGCCTCATCTAGAGTAGTGTGTGCGGTTTTGGCCTCCACATTTTAAAAAGGATGTGGAGAAGTTAGAAAGGGTTCAGAGGTAAGAGACAAAAATGACAAACAGCTTGGCAGGCAAGTCATATGAGGAGAGGGTGAAGGAGCTAGGCATGTTCAGCTTGCAGAAAAGGTGTTTAAGAGAGGACATGATAGCAGTCTTTAACAACCACTTGAAGAGGTGCCATAAAGAGAAGGAAAAACACCTTTTCTCTCTTGCTGAAGAGTAGGGTGTGGACTAATGGCCTGAAGTTTCAGGAAAGCAGATTTGGGTTGGATATCAGGAAGAACTTCTTCATTGTTAGACTAATGAGTCGGTGGAATAGATTGCCTAAGGAAGTTATAGGCTCTCCATCACTAAGGGTGTTCCAGAAGAGGTTTGTCAGGCACTGGTCAGAGATGATCTAGGTGCTGCTGTTCCTATGTTCCACTACAGGTACTTTACATGCTTATGGGCTTTGTTGGTTCCTGGCTAGAGGGTCTTGCCCCTTTGCTCAGGGTCAGACTGATTCGCATATTTGAGGTCGGGAAGGAATTTTCCCCCAAGGTCAGATTGTTATGGATTGTGGGGTAACTGCATTCCTCTGTAGTGAGTGGGGGGAGTGGCCTCTCCTATGACCCCTCTTGAACCACTGTGGACCCCCTGCTTTATCAGTGGCACATTCTGGTGTTATGTTTTGTGTTGCTTCAGGGTTGACTGTAGTTTTGCTAATAGGTTAGACAACAGATTTGTTAGGATGGTTTGGATAGGGACAATCCTAGCTCAGTGAGGAGAGTGGACTGGATGACCTCTGGAAGTCCCTTCCAGCCCTACTTCTCTATGATTCTGTGATTCTACAAATGGAGGCCAGAGAACTCGGTATGTGAGTTTGATCCATTTTTCTGCTTACAGACCATTTTCCCCCCTTTGGTATAACATTCTGCCTTTTCCTCATGCCTTGCAAACTTAAAGGCGTTGCTGGCCAGAGGATCAGCTACGTCTTTTATTTATACATGGCAAAAAAACCCACCACACACAACCATTGTAACAGGGGCCCAACCCTTAATAGAGAGAGTGGGGCCAGGCAATAGAGCTAAAGGGCAGCCTAGCCCTAAGCTACAAAAAGCTTCAAGCAATTGATCTGAAACAAGTTGCAAAGAACAGGTTACAGGTTGCACAGCTCTAGGCAGCTAGTTAGGTAAATGCTAAAGAGCTGACTGGGCTTCTGCTAAAAGCAATGAGTCAACCCAATGCCTGGTTGAGCAAATCACAGGTCATGTGACTAGAAGGGGACAGACATTGAGCTATATAAACCTGACTTCTAGACTGAGGAGATGATTCTGGCCCTTTACACAGAGGCACCTGTTTGTTGTGTGGAGAAACTGTGGGCCTAGGCCCACACAAGAACTATAAGCCTCTACCTGTTCTTAGAGGAAGGAAACTAAGTACATGTGTATCCTTGGCTGCAGGGCTACCTGCAAAACCACAACCCAACTCTGGATCACTGGAGGTGCCCACAGCCAGGAACCACCCTCCCTTCTGGAGTGAGGGAGGTTCCCCTCACAGGAAGGCACCTCATGTCCCTGGACCTTCGAATAGACACCACACAATTTACAATTATGTATGCTTTATTTACAAAGGGTTAAAAAAAAGGAAACTGATTAATACACAACTGTTAAACTGTCAGAAACTTATTCACACCCTCAGTCAATAACGTTGTATGATGATGACCTCAGATGATGTGTACACGGGTAGCCTGGACTGAATGCCTGGAAAAGTGGAGCTATTTTTGTGCTGTTCCCATGGGAAGCCTTGGCGTGTCCTTGCCCTGAGGGTCTCATGAGGCGTGCCCCAGGGGTTGCTGCGCTGCAAACAGGTGCTCCCTCGCTGAAATTCCTGTAAGGTAGCTTAACCTGCCCAGGCCCTCGTGTCCTGACACACAGGGAGCAGGGTCTGGGCTGGAGACTCGCAATCTCCTGCCAACACCTGCACACACCCACTTGCAGGGCAGTCAAAGTTTGCCCCCTCCCTCAGGTCTTAACTCTCTCTCATAGGGGCCCTGCCCTGTGTGAGGAGGGCTAACATCCCCTAACTCTGCCTCCCACCAAAAGCTCACGGAGAGCTGGATCAATCTCTCTCCAGTCCCCCTCCCCATTAGTGCACCTCACATCACACAGAGGCTTGGAGAAGAGTCCTCCTCATTGCGGGGTCTCCAGAAGGCCCAGGTGTTCCTCCGAGCATCTCAGGCAGGGCTCCCGGGGAAGAGGAGCACAAGAGGCGCTGTGGCTGGGCTTCCTAACCCTCCAGCCCACAACACAACCTATGCTTTCCTTAGGCTCTCACAACTCTGAGGACAGGACACTGTGCCCAAGCTCTCCCTCAGCCTCTGGGCTTCTCTCACAACTCTTCCTTTCCCCCAAAAATGGCTGCCTCCAGAGTGGGCTTCATCTGCTTTTATCACAGGACCTCTGGGGAGCCATTTTCCCCTTTCCAAAATGGCTGCCTCCGGAGAGGGCTTCATTTGCCTGTATCACATGATCCCATGCTACTTCCTGGCTGAGTCTACCATGGGACCTCCTGCACTCAGGTAAGGTGATTTCATTGTTCATTACATATGTAAGGCCTCTGCACTGCAGCCAGGCAAATAGGGTTGCCAGCCTTGGCCATTTTCAGGGGGCCCAGGCTAAGCTGCAGAAGAGCTGCTAAGCAGAAGCCCCAAAGCCTGTTTCTGAGTAATCACAGTGTGAACCTTTGCAGATGTGATAACTACCTTGGTCAGCAAGTAAAGGAAACCATCAAACACGATTAAAAGAAAATCACAAGGCATAAAAGGAGGGAGGAGAAGACCATACACTAAATAATCCATATATGCTAGATCATAGCTTTATCTTAAAATAGTACTAGTCGTGACTGATGTAATCAAATGTATTAGATGCTATTTTGCTATAATAGATATATTTTTGTTAAAATGCTTAGATAATTTGTAAAAACAAAAATGGTTTGTCAGAGAAGACCTTAAAATAAGTCAAAAGGAGAAACAGTATTCCACAATGGGGAAGGAAAGGAGATAAGAAACCCTCCCTCTTTCCCGACAATATACATCCCAAATAATTGACACTTTCCAAGTTCACAAAAGATCTGGCTCAATCCAGTTCCAAAAGTTTCAGTGAAACAAAGAAATTTAAATAAAACTGTGACAGGGGGCCATTCCTAGGGCCAGTCACAATATCAGTCTGCCCACCTGTCTAGGGCAGTCAGCCCTGACTCGTCTGTCACACTTTGCTGCATCGAAAACAGATGTAAAATATGGGAGGCTGCCCATTTAATGCTTTTATGCCAAGGGCATGATACATGGCTTCAACCTTCCCTTTACTGTGTCCCATGCCCCTCAGATGGCATCTGAAATGATGTCCAACTTCCCTGGCCCCATTGCTGGGCCGCACTTGGCCTCTGGCCCAAACTTGGCTTCAGGCATCCTTAGATGTTCCTGGGACACATTCCCCCTCACTGGGCCCCTTGCCACTCATTAGGCTCCTAGCCACTCACACTCTACCCCCTCACTGGGGTCACTACTCCGTCTGTCACTGGGGCTTCTGAGCTTTATACCCCTTGGGCCTCAAGTGTCTGTCAATGTGCCTGGACCCCACTCCTGGCCTGTGGCTCACTTGGGCCTCAGGCATCTGTTGACCTAACTGGACCTCACTCGCATTCAGGCCTCCCACTAGGCCCCACTCTTATTTAGGCCTTGGGCCTCAGGCCCTCCTGGCCTCTGTTCTTTTGCCCAAGTCTGGTGCTTTTCTCTCAGGGTGTGCTCCCCTAGCCTTTCCCCTCTACAGAGTCACCTACAAGGCAGTAGGGGCTGAGGCTTTCTGGCACCCCATACTCACCTTTCAGTAGGGAGACACAGGTGTGGCACTTCCTAAAGATTGCCCCACCACAAGCAGTCCCACCACACCATCCAGCCTCAGCAGGGTGTAGTTTTACATCATTCCCCAGGGCCAAGTGCAGGCCTACCTACCTTGGTCTTTCTTCCCCTCACTGGGCTCCTAGAAGTTATCTTTCTGGACTGATCACTCCTGAGCACTCTGTTGTAGCTTCCATCTCATAACTTAACTCGCAGTCACTGTCCCCACCTCTCTCAGGCCCCTTATAGGCTACCTCTCATCAGAAGGCTGGGCTTCAGCCTCCATCAGAGGGGACAAGGCTGAACTCCTCAACGAGTTCTTTGCCTCAGTGTTCCTAAGTGAGGGGCACGACAAGTCTCTCACTGGGGTTGTAGAGAGGCAGCAGCAAGGCACCAGACTACCATGCGTAGACCCTGAGATGGTGCAGAGGCACTTGGAAGAACTGGATGGGCAGGCCCGGATGAGCTCCATCCGAGGGTGCTGAAGGAACTGGCCGACATCATTGCAGAGCCACTTGCGGGAATATTTGAAAGCTCGTGGCGCACGGGCCAAGTCCCGGAGGACTGGAAAAGGGCCAATGTGGTCCCCATTTTCAAGAAGGGGAGGAAGGAGGGCCCGGGCAACTATAGGCCAGTCAGTCTCACCTCCATCCTTGGCAAATTCTTTGAAAAAATTATCAAGGCTCACATTTGCGAGAGCCCGGCAGGACAAATTCTGCTGAGGGGAAACCAGCACGGGTTCGTGGCAGGCAGATCGTGCCTGACCAATCTAGTTTCTTTTTATGACCAGGTTACGAAACGCCTGGACACAGGAGGAGGGGTGGATGTCGTATACTTAGACTTCAGGAAGGCCTTCGATACGGTATCCCACCCCATACTGGTGAACAAGTTAAGAGGCTGTGACTTGGATGTCTACACAGTCCGGTGGGTGGCGAATTGGCTGGAGGGTTGCACCCAGAGAGTCCATAAAAATAGTAAAGTGATTTTTTTCCTCTCAGGAGCTAAGGTCTACTGCCTTTGTACAGACAGTAAATTTTATTTAAATTATATCACCTGATTGCATCCATCAGATGCAAGACCTAGACAGGTTAGACCAGTGGGCAGAAAACAACAGAATGCAGTTCAACAAGGAGAAATGCAAAGTGCTGCACCTAGGGAGGAAAAATGTCCAGCACACCTACAGCCTAGGGAATGACCTGCTGGGTGGCATGGAAGTGGAAAGGGATCTTGGAGTCCTAGTGGACTCCAAGATGAACATGAGTTGGCAGTGTGACGAAGCCATCAAAAAAGCCAATGGCACTTTATCGTGCATCAGCAGATGCATGACAAATAGGTCCAAGGAGGTGATACTTCCCCTCTATCGGGAGCTGGTCAGACCGCAGTTGGAGTACTGTGTGCAATTCTGGGCGCCGCACTTCAAGAGGGATGCGGATAACCTGGAGAGGGTCCAGAGAAGGGCCACTCATATGGTTAAGGGCTTGCAG
>NW_005842594.1:37038-51817 GCF_000455745.1 Alligator sinensis | reverse complement strand
TCTTAAAGGGGAGGTTGGGTAACCATCTAGCTGGGGTCATCTAGACCCAGCCCTCTTTCCTGCTTATGCAGGGGGTCGGACTCGATGATCTATTGTGGTCCCTTCCGACCCTAACATCTATGAATCTATGAATCATTCCAGCATGCTGGCTAGCTGATTGCCTTTCCTCTCTTGGCAGTGATGTTCCTCCCATCAAGGGGACCTTCAGCCTCTTCTTGGCCCTGGCCCTGCCTCTAGGCCAGTCAGAGTGCCAGTAGCTCTCTACAGCCATGGCCTGCCACTCATCGTGGGCTTACTTGCCCTTCAGCCTGTTGGCCCTGGCCCCCTTGCTTTGACCAGTTGAGATTCCATGGCCCCAGTCTAGCAGCAGTTGACCTTCCTATTCAGCAGGGGTCCCCTTTGGGCCCCACCAGAAAGCCAACAACTCATACCAGACTTGCCTAGAGCCCCAGAAATCTTATACCCAGCAGTTCTGCACTCTACTGGGCTCATCTGAGTCCCTGGTCTCACTACCAGTTGTAATCAGGGGCTTGCCTAGCCCTCAGTAGGTCCACAAGCTCTTAGCCCCTTCATAGGCTGGCCTGTGCCTTTTCTAGACCTAGGTAAACATGGCCTCTCCTCAGCCCCAGGCCTACAGCCACTTCCTCAGGACTTGGGACCCCACTGGGTCCCTAGGAACCTCCTTCCCTATAGCTCCTACCCTGACCTCCAGAATGTTCCTGGGAGCAGGCACGCTCTGACTCGGCCATGTTACATTGGCAGCATCCCTCCAGCAGCTGCCTGCTCTGATACTGAGTCCGCTCAGTCCTGCTCCAGTCAGGCGGCCTTCTGGCTGCCATGTGACCACCTGATTGGCTCTGCTGATACCTGAAGACTGCCTCACAGCCTGCTCAAGCCCTAAAGTGGCAAGCACTCAAAGGTGCACTGCCACAAAAACCAGAGGTCATTTATTAGGCTATTAAAACCAGCCATCTATAAATAGTGGGCATAGGTTAGAGGGAAGTTTGGATAACTCTGCAAATTCAAGAAGACTTACTGTTAATCTGTGTGCCACCCTCCTCCCACCTCTCAAGTCTCCCCAGCCAGTATAGGTGAGAATCTATGTTGTGCTGTTGTGGGTAGTTAGATAAACTTTGGGATAAATGTTTGTTCTCATGTTTTAACGTGCAAGCAAATAAAAGGTTGGGATGTAGACCTGTTTCTGCCTCTTTTATCAATAGCCTACACCCAAGGTTACTTGTAATCTAGATAACACTAGGTCAGCAACACTTAACCCTCTAAGCAGGGCCAGCTGAGCCTCAGCCTCATGATAGGTTATAGGGCTACTTTTAAGGAGTTCTTGCAGCACCTGGTCCCTGTTGTACAATGAACTGACTTCAGTCTGTGAGTAGCTCTTGTCTGTGTGACTTCCCTGGTGCCTGATCCTGCATTCCTGGCCATGTACCTAGTCCCTGAAATTCAAAGCCCCAGTCTGACTTGCTTCCTGGCATCCATTTCTGGTAATCCCTTTGTTTAGCACATGAACCCCAGTTTGACTTTGGCTCACTTTCTGACATCCACTTCTGGTAACCTCTCTGGCTTGGTATGTGAACACTGGTTTGACTTGATGAGCCAGCTGCTGGGGCAGATCTCAGGGGGCTGGGTTGCACTGCAAGATTTGTAGCCCCAAATCATGGCTCTGGAGATCTAGAAAACCTCCCTCCCAGGCTCAGCTGTTTAACTGGCCCCCCCAACAAACCCTGAACCTAAGATTCCCCTACTAGATAAATTCAGCGGGGGATCCCTGTAGCCTCTAGAGAGTCATTAATCAATACTGCCTAGCTTTCTGACTATGACTCCAAATGTACAGCTTGGACACTGCCAAAGTGGGGCTGATAATCAGTCTTCTGGCCAGAGACTCCTTGGCATGGATCATCCCATCCTTGACTGGCTTGAAGCCTTTACTGGGGCAATGGTTGGCTTCTTTGGGGACCCACACTGGGCACATGGCAGAATGAGCCCTTCAGAATATGAAGCAGGGCCACCACTGTATCTAGTTATACCGCAGAATTTCAGCGCATAGCTGCAGATACAGAATGGAATGAGGCTACTCAGCACTTTCTGTTTTTCCAGGGTCTTCAGGGAGATATCAAAGATAAGCTGACCTGGGTTGATCTTCCAGCTCCTCTGGATGGGCTTATTGACCTTTGTACTCAAATTGATATTTACCTGTTGGAATGTGTGCAGGAGAAGTGTTCCATGCCCCAGCATCTAGGACCCGCCAGGAACCCAGAGGGATCTAGCCCATTCAGGTGGAGACAATACGAAAGATACTCTCCCCAGAGGAAAAGGCACTTTGGCATCCAGGAGGTCTCTACTACTACTCTGGGGAGGGTGGGCACTTTGTTCAGACCTGTACCCAAAAGGGTATTTCCAGCTCATCGGTGGGAAACCAGTGAGCCCAGCCTCAATAAGAAAGGCACGGGTTAGGCCAGCTGTGTATTTCTCAGCCAGCCCCTCTGACCTGTTTTAGAATCTCTGTCACTGGAAGAGACCAAGATTCCCTTTACATAGTTCCCATCTGCCTGCAGCATGGGGGCCTCAGGGAATTTTATGGACTCAGACTCAGCCTTTGCTGTACAATATTGGATTTGCATTTGGCTGAAACAGACTCCCCAAGTAGTAGAGTTGGTGGATGGATCCCACCTTCTCTTTGAACCCCCTCACCCAGGGAACAGTCCCCCTTGAGGTACCAATAAGAGTTTACCAGGAGCTCCTTTATTTTTATTTAATTTGTTACCCCCACTTTCCAATCATTTTGGGGACGCCCTGGCTGTCCTGCCATAATCCAGATATCCTGTGGGGGCAGAGGGAACTCAAATTTGGTTCCATGTACTGCGAGCAGACTGTTTTTCAGGGAAACCCTTTGGCCAGGGTCCAGATCAGGTGCCATAAGCAGAGGGATTGCAGCCCTCACTACAAGAGAGTAGTAGGCCAAGTCTAGGCTGGGTCAGGCTGAGTGCAGCCCAGCTAAGGGGACGGGGATGTTTGTGGATATAGATACCACCTGTGAGGCATGGGACACATTATAAGGGGAGGTTCAGAGCCATGTATTTGCCTTTGGCATCAAGGCAATTAAATGGGCAGCCTCCCTCCTGGGAACAACTTAAATTACTTCAAAGGTGTGGCAGGAAAGGCAGGTGGGTGGACTGCCCTAGACAAATAGGTGGGCCAACTCTGGACTGGTCCCAGCACAGCCCACTTGTTACACTGGGATACTTTCATAGGTTCAATACCACTTCAGGGTAAAGCTCTGCCTCTGGATTCCCTAAAAAGCAGCCTTATTTGGTCTCCTCCCTTGAGAAGACCCTTTGAAATCAGCCCTGGCATGGCTCCACAAGGGACAAGTCTCTGGCTCTGAGACCCTGGCTCTTCTCAGTTCCTGGCTTTCTCAATGATCCATATCACCTCCACTTCCAAGCATTCCTTCTTTTTGGTCAGCTCCTGCAGAGTAGGGATGTTTTCTTCTTTAAAGAGGTGGGGTCAGAGTGCTGAAATCTTGAACAGCCCAACAGACTCTGACACTGATGTGACTGGTGTGTCAATCTCTAATACGGCATAAAGGGCAAATGGCTACAGCCAGCCCAGGATTGGTACTCCAGACACTCCAGTAAGGCTAGCCATGGAACAACCCACCCAACAGGATTTTGCTCTTAGTGTTTGTACAAAACCTTGAGTCCAAAGTCTGCTGCACTTGAGAGATGTCTGAATCCAGAGTAAAGGTGTGCAGTTCAGCCCCTGCCTAATTTTGGGTGAAAATGTAGCTGAGTGGTAAGGGTGGCTGAAAACTGAGTGTTCTCCACTGTCTTCCCAATCCTGCCTTTTTGGGCCTTTGGTAGAGTGTGGAACTGTGCCTCAGTTCCTCCTCTACAATTTCCCTCACAGAATATTGTGAGGAAGCATAGCAAGCTCTTTGGTTGATACATGCCAGCATCATGGCAGTTTTGCACTTTTAGACAGCTCTGGGTAGAGGTGGTGAGAAGAGAATTGGCAGATTGTGACAGAATGAAGTCAACATGCTTTTTTCCCTGAATCCAGAACCTGAAAGGACTCTCCTGGTAGGAGTATTTGTGTGTGTGTTTCAGAGAGACCTGAGGCATCTGGAGCTCTAAGCAGTACTCCAGAGAGGAAATGCATAACGAGGATGCTAATAAAGCTTGAGCCAGGCAGCCTTATGTGTTTACAGCAGGGGTTTCCAACCTTTTTATGCTGCAGACCAGCAAGCCACGGACCAGAAGTGACTGTGGACTGGCAAACCGCAGACCAGCAGTGACCAGCATACTGTTGGCAGGCAGCCAACCCTTTGTGGCCCAGTACTGGGCCATGGCCCAGGGGTTGGGAACCCCCGGCTTACAGCACTTCAATTGCCAAAATGTAACCAATAAAAGGAAAAGGATCAGATACACCTTCAGCATTTCATATATCCAACATCCTTCATCTGAAGCAGAGAGCTGGAAAAAATGTCAGGGTTTCGTATGTGTGCTATTTGAGTACAAACTGATGCTAAAGTTGGATGAGAAGGACAGAAGTTGAGAGACTCTGTCTGGGTAGGGGGCAAATATTACAAATGCTGGAATATATAGAAAAATGTTGAGCTCCTAGGGAAAAAAACTAAATATATTGTCCTACTCATTTTTTTTGTGCTCCTCATGAGGCTTCCTCCCATATCTCACTAATCATCTGCCAACTGAGTGGGAATCAATATTCTAGTTACAGTATGGGGTTTGTTCTCTCCATTTCCAAATGCAATTTTAATCCCATAAGGAATGTTTCTGGTTCTGGGGTTTTTTCTTTGGGCATAGGAATCCTGAGGTCAGTTACATATCCATGTCTCCAGCACAGTATTATGGCATACTGGCTCCTTGCTATCGGTCCAACTCAAGCAGGCACCGCTTAACAGAGAACACATTCTATCCTTTTGGGAGGACTGCACCTGGATCCAGTTTTCAGTATCAGGGCTTCCTCCACAATGGAAGCTTGTACTTTTTGGATGGTGAGAAGAAGATGAAACAGAATATTCTATATTTGTTGGTGATCCAGCATGCTTTTTATTTAGAGGTCTTAGCTGAAGGCAAATAATTCACATCTGAAGTTTTGAGAGAATCTCCAAGCCACTGAACTGCTCTGCTTTGCATTAGGCAGGCTGGTTGTCTCCTTCTTGGAATGGCATTCTTATTTCCTGAATTCACTTAGTTTTTGTCATGGTCTTCAAGGCTCCATTTTTCAGTGTGACAGACTGCTTCAATTAGCCTGATAGAATACATGTGACATCAATCATGGCTGGCATCTCCCATCACACCAGCTGATTGGCTCACCAGTATAATTAAAAAATGCAGGAGGAAAGATTACAGTCTCCCTGATTGCCTTTATCTTTTTGCCTACCATGCTTTTACTACTTGTACAGAAGTGCTTATTGCATTTGGCGGCCTGTAGCTCCTGAAGCTAGCTGTTGGGAGGAGAGCCTTTCTGCTCCCTTGTTGCTAGGTTGGGATGTCTGATTGCTTTAGAAATGTTGATATACATGCGAGTGTTTCACTGAATCCATTTCTTATAGAAATGCCATTTTAATGGTGTTGGGTGCTATCCTTTTTTTTTTGTACAGCAAGGATGCAAATGGATTCCCCCTTCTTATAAAATATTACTATGGTTGTCATTTTTGTAAGATGTGCTACACTCTAACAAGCAATTAGTCAGACATATACATGACAAAAAATTCAGGCTTTCCTTGGTGTGTGTCCTTCAAGCATTGTTCTTCATCATATTACATGTTGGTCTTTGCATTCATTAGAGCTATGAGGTAAAGATATCCAAACTTAGGTCTTGGTCAAAAATCAGTATCTGTTCACCAAACTAAGCAACCTGCTTTTCATTTCTGCTGTCAGAACACTCAATGGCTCCTATTAATGATACCCACCCAAGCTTGATAACCCCCTGGATGTGAGAGGATTCTGTGGTGAGCAAACTGGTGCTTTGGCTTTCAGCTTAAGTGAGTTCCAAGCTCTCTAATTTGCAGATTTTGCTTCTTTCCCAAGTATGTGGGAGCAATTGGAAACATAATGAGTGGTGGGTGACTGGTGCCCCCTTTGAGGGCAAGAATAGCAACTGCTGCCACTGCCCAGGACACAAACCCTGGTTGTTTCCTGCTCTGAGGGGAACTTGATTTGAAGCCACAGTCCGAAACAGAAGAGGCGTGGAATACAATATTGTACTAGTGGAAGGATAAGCAAAGGAGAAAGCAGAGTTGGAAAAACAGGGGGAGATGATGTTAGGAGCATAGAAGGATGCACCAGTGAGAGCAACTGTGGAAGTGACTGATGACAGAAGGATCCTTGGGGAGCTAGGAGAAGCCCAGGGAATTATCTGGAAGTGAATGAGATTGGCACCAGCTGGAAAAGTTGCTTCTCTTGATGTGTCCTAGTTCAGTAGGATTCATCTCCCTAAGTTTCAACGGCACAGTTCTCATGAAGGGGCAAGTAAGTGTCCTCATTCAAAGGTTGTCACTCATGGAACCCATCTCTCCAATGAGTTGTGTAGATCTCAAGGCAGCCATTCCTAAATGATTTTCTAGCTAGAGATACTGCAAACATAAATTATATTTCATATAAAAAAACTCAATACATATAGCAGTTGGAGAACATTAATCCTGTGATATGTTGGGTTTTTCTGAGCAATGGAGCATTATGAAGATGCTGCTGTTGTTCAAAGGAAAGAATGCAGTTATAAACCTTGGAAATTCAGAGATAAGTAAAAACATTTAGACATGGTAAAGGATGGGAGTGTATAGTTTGTGTACCAAAACAACTTTAATTCTGTCCTTCAGTGACTTAAAGCAGTAACTATACCATGACCAATATCAAATAGCATTTGTAGGATCAGATTTAATTGATTTTTAAGGATACTGTAGAGCCTTCCTTCCATCCTCCCCCACTCCCTCTCATGATGTCACTACAGGACAGAGTTCAACAACCAGGAAAGACAACCAGCCACTGCTTCCAAAACTCAAACATCAAGAAATATATTCAGCAGAGTGAAGTGCAACTCTTTCTCCTGAATGAGAGTGCTGGTGGTAATGTTTCTGACTACCATGGAAAGACTTATAGCTATTCAAGTAAAAATCAGTCTAATCATAGAGATTCAGGCAGTGAAAAAAGTTACTACGTATGTACCAGTGTCCAAAAGGAACTGCATCCTGTGTACCAACTCATAGATCTAACTGCAAAAATATACTGAGCATGTCTACACATGCTATTAAGATGATTGAATAAACTACAGCACAATTTGCACTGTAATTTATTGCTCCCAAGTGTGTCGTTTGCACATGTATCTGGGACCACAGCATGTTGAGCCAGGGCAGAGCAGCACTGGCTGGCAAGGGGCTCCAGGGGTCAGCCTGCCAGCCCAGGGCTGCTCCAACCTTGATCAGCATGTTGTGGAGGAGCTGGCAGGGGCACGAGGGTGCTTTAGTGTAGGGCTAGCTGGCAGGCAGCCTCTGCACTGAAGCACCCTTGTGCCCCAGCCATCCCCATCAGTGTCTACAGTGCATTGCAGCAGAGTAAATAACTGCTGTAGGATAGTACTCATGTTTGACAGTACTATTCTACAGCAAAGTTACTTAGTTTACTCTATCCTAATAGAACCACATGTGCAGAGGGTAACATTTTACTGCAGAGCTAATTAGTAGATCTGTGCGAAGCTTCAGGTGGTGATTCAATTTGGAGGAGATTTGGCCAGTTTCAGTGGCCAAATCTCTGAATCCAAGTCGAATCAGGGGACCAGTTAAAAGGTCCGAATTGATTCAAAGATCTCAGAATCTTCGGAAAAGGTTCGGAGAACTTCGATGATTTGGGCAGTCCCTGGTGGCGGCAGCATGGAGCTGCAGCTGGACTAGGAGCTGGTAAGTAGGGGCGAGGGAGGCAGGACTGGAAGGGGACCGTGGGGGGACCCCTGCCAGGCCCCATCCCTTGCCCGCTCCCCCAGGCCCTCCCATGCCTGCCCCGCCCAGCTGCAGCTCCCATTGCTTTAAAAAAAAGCCCCACTCACGGTTGCTGCCAGGCGGGGGGCAATCTCTGCTGCCCTCCACTGCCTCCCCCCACTGCCCCACGCTGCATGGGGGGCTCTGCATGAGCCCCACGACCCCCTCCCTCGCTCCCCCAGCCTCCCCCCATGGCTGCTCTGCCCACCCCAGCTCTGTGCTCTACCGCCCCCAGCTCGGGCCTTTTAAGAAAAAAAAAAGAAAACCCCTGGGACTCACCACTCCTACAGCAGCCTCGGGGTTTCGGGGGGCTCGTGGAAGAGCCCCCCACACAGCATGGGGCAGTGGGGGGCAGCGGGGATTGCCCCCCACCTGGCATGAATGGTGAATGCAGGGGGTTTTCCTCATTTTATTTTTCTTAAAGGGCCGGAGGGGCGGCGGGTGAGGCAGCCATGGGGAGCCTGGGGGAGCAGGTGGGGGTCGGGTTGCTGGGGGAGCAGGCCCAGGATAGGGCACGCTCCCCTTGGGGGGGCTTGAAGAGATCACCCACCCCTCCACCCAGTGGCACCCGGTGATCCAGGGCTTTTTTTTTCCAAGTGCCAGGACCCGGGGAGGGCAGGGCAGCCATTGCTGGGGCTGGAAGAGCAGGTGGGTGGTGGGCTTGGGTGATTTGGAGATTCGGCAGCAGTCAGATCTCTGAATCAGATTTGGCCAAATTAATTCGGGACAGTGATTCGAATCACTGAATCGAGTCACTGTCCCCCAGATTGGCTGAATCTGAATCCAAAGCAAATACTAGCCGCTTCGCACAGGCCTACTAATTAGGCAAGTTGCAGTAAATGACTCATGTAGGCACACCCAGTGTTAAATAAAACAAGCACCAGTTATTTGTAGTGCAGAACTCTAGAACTCTTGTTTCAGAGATGATACCTTTTATTAGACCAATTAAAAAATTGCAAAAAAAAAAAAATCATTCTCTGCAAGCTTTTGGGTACACACACCCTTTCTCAGGCTCAGGGAAAATTAAAGATGGTAAAAAATTCCTATAGGTAGAAAATAACCTTCATTTTTGCACAGAGGAAGCTGAAAGTGGAAGTCTATTTCTCTGGGTTCACGAGAGTGTCTTTGTGAGTTGCTCTTTGTGCAGATAAGGCAGGATTCCTTCCCTGATGGTGTCAGATGGCAGAAAGGCAGGGAGGTATAGAAATCTTTCTTGTTGTTCAGCTCTCTCATGGACCCAGAGAAAGAGACTTCCACCTTCAGCTTCCTCTGTGCAGAAATGAAGTTTATTTTCTACCTGTAGGGACTTTTTACCATCTTTAATTTTCCCTGAGCCTGAAGAAGGGTGTGTGCACCCAAAAGCTTGCAGAGAAGGATTTTTTTTTTGCGATTTTTTTTTTTTTGGTCTAATAAACAGTATAATCTCTGAACCAAGAGTTCTAGAGTTTTGCAGTTTCTTTTTGTCTCAGACCAACACAGCTACTAACTACATCCCTGAAGTTATTTGTAGTAGCACCATCTAGTGACTACTATTAATATTACATGACCCAAATAATGCTATCACCACCTTAGCCACAGGACCAACATAGGTGTCCTTGGGTTTTTTGTAAACCTGGGTTGTGCTGCTATGTGAGTCATGTAAAGATGCGTCCTGTAATAATGTAGACAGGACTATTAGCTAAATACCAGCTGGATTTTTTTTTTAAGTCTGTACATTGCTATTACTTTAATAGCAGAGAGAATCCACACACAGTTTCATGTGGGTAGAGAAACACAGGAGTGAGCATCTGTCATTCACTTTCAAAGTATTTAACGCATCAGCAGATGTGCGTTATGGAGAGTTCTGAAATGGGAATGAAAAGAAAAATGATGAAATGCAACTTGGTAAAACATCCAAGGATGTTACAGCCCTTCTGTATAGCTTTCTGTGACAAGGAAATGAGACGAGAAAAGAGATTAGGGCTTGAAGGCTGTATCAATCATGGCTCTAACTAGAGCACTGTAAAAATCACCCTTCCCTTCACAGAGATAGGAAATCCTTTGATACCTCTGTCCCTGCGGTGTCTGATATGGAAGGAATTCCACCAGTCTATACTGACCTGCGTCAGTTTAAAGGAAGCTCTAATGCTTTATTTTATCTTATTGAACTTAAATATAAAGAGAAATTACCTGTAGACATTCAGTACAAAAGGCAATATTGAAAACGGATTAATAGCACTTTTTCTGGTGAAGACTGGGAGGGGCTGGAAGGTGCACCACAACAAGACAGAGAACCCCGTGGACCACTTCACATATCCACCCATGTCTGAAACACACACAGAGGGTTGTTAAGCGTCTATACCCGACCAACCACCCTATTAGATTCGATTGGGAAATTGACCTACTGCCCAGCCCCAACCAGAGATGCAAACACCACCAATGAAAATTCCACACGAACATAAAGTTAACAAAATGTATTATGACAAGAAACAACTACAACAAAGTACTGTAGCAATAGATACAACAACTTACAGTACTATAAACACTATACAGACAATATACAGTTAAAGAGCCCGATACCCATCTGTCACCCTGGGAGGCAGACTATATCACCAGAGAGAGCTGACAGGCAGGGAAGGCCTGCTGTGCAGTCTCACACCCCTGAGGATTTCTGTGCTGTTCCTTCACATGCAGGTGGGTACTGAGCACCTCAGAAAAGGAGGGGTGATACTTTACCCGACCGATGCAACAGGAAGAAGCAGGTGAGTGTCCAGCAAGTGCCTAGGTGATATGAACCCTCCGTTGTTGCTTCCCAAGCACTGTCGCAACACACCCTGTGCTCACTTGCTCAACAGATCACCACTAAAATCTGGGTTCCAGATTATCAAACACAACTCAGACCCTAGATCAATTGTACACTAGTTAGCCTTGCACACTCAGTCAGATACACACCAGGCAAAAGAGAATGAGACAAAGCAAGTCTCAGCAAGCCCTTCAACTCAACGAGCTCCAGCTCCAATGATGACGACTACGAAAAGCCCCCCGACCTCTACACTGGACAGGCTTTATAGGGCCTAAAACACACCACCTGTCCATCATGTGGAGATCCAATCATTACTCTTACATTTCCATCAATCAAAGTCGATCACAATAAGGACCATAAAATCAAGCTATCACAATAACCCATAATAACTCATTAGCATAACGGTCCTAACTGTCATGTTCCCCTGGTTACCAAACAAACAACTTGGCCTCAAACAAATAACTCACTGTGCATGCTCAGCTTTTAAAAGTAGGTCATGACATCACTGAGGTTAGAAGGTGAGATGTACCAGAAAGTTCCAACCTCCAGGCATCCCATGTGTGAGTGTTCACACCAGGACTCCACTGTCTGCACTGGCACTTTCCATCTTGGCCTGATTTCCAGACACAAATTAATGAAACCTCCCAACTTCTCCCAATGAGAAAAGTTTCATTTTCATTCCCATTTTATAACTCAGGAAACTGAGGCAAAAATATGCTGAGTTCTATTGTTTTATACTTTTTATACTGTACTCAGCACTATCCTGTTCGTGCATCTTCCCAGACATGAGTTAAGTAACATACCTGTCAACTGGCTGAAAGAATGAATATGGTATTCGCTTCTTTTATTAATCGGGGGGAGGGGTGTTTAAAGTCTTCATTACATCTGTCACTGTTTATGGTAGATGGAACAATGGCAAAGCAATGCTGGAGCATGTTTGGAGTGGAAGGAGGGGAGGTTTGAGATGGACCTTGCATAGTCTCAAGTTTTGGGCAGATGCCATTTTCAACTGCTTAATAGGAGATGGGGAGCTGCCACTTAGGAAAGGATGTCAGCTGTTATGATGGAAGTGTTTGCTCCTTTCCCTATATAAATGTACTAAATGGCTGTAACTTTAACCCTGAATGAAATAGTGTTAAAGTTGCAATGGTTTTGGTACAATAGTTTTATTGTATGGTAGGTGCCTTGCAGTACTCTGCTTTCAGGGCTTTTGTTGGTCATCTGTAGGGGCCAATAAGAACATTTTTCTCTTTATGATTGCTACTGGATTTCAGGAGTGTTTCTACATGTGCCTCTTTTAGCAGGCTTTACCTAAAATTGCCCTTTTTAAGATGCATTAAGGGTGTGTATCTACATGTGCACACCCTTAACGTGCCTTAAAGATAGCAATTTAAGGCTATGTGAGCCTAAATTTGATACCTGCATAAAGCTGGTATCAAATTTAAGCACGAATAGCCAGTTTGCAGTAGCACACATGTAGATGTGCTAATGCACATTAACGCAGTGTGCGTCAATGGACACACACCACGTTAATGCACATTAATGCGTCTGCATGTGTGCTAAGTGATTTAGCTATTTGCACCTAAATTTAATGCATCTTAATGCTCATTAGCATAACCACATGTAGACACATGCCGAAATCACTTTAATGTGCCTTAAGCAAAGACACATGAAGTTTAAGTGCATATAAATACACATGTAGACATGCCCCATGGGAGATCAGACAAGAAGCTCCCCTTCTGAGGCATTAAGATAGTCACCACAGATAAAACTGGGGAGCTTTACCCAGGTACATTGGTACTCCTGTCTGTTCTTTTGAAAAATTCAGAGGCTCCTTGTTAGAGAATATTTCTCGTCCGTCATCATTCTCAGGATCCTATCAATCACCAAATTTGAGGTCAGAAAGAAATGTTTTCTCATTCTCAGACTGGCAACTAAGGGAGTTGTTGCCTTGCTCTGTACCACCGCCTTCTTTTTTGAGTCCTCTAAGCAACTATAAGCCAATACTTCTTTGTCATTACAGAGGCAGGACTGTGCCAGGGCTATAGCTTCCTCTGCTTTTACTTTGGTTTGGAGTCTTCCTGGGGTCTCTGGGCTCCTCAGTCACAGCCTTGAAGCTTTCCTTGGCCCCTCAGTGGTCCTCTGCCTTCGAATGTCACCCAACTATCACTGAGCCTACCCCCCTGCATACCTAATGGAGGTAGGTAAAATATAGAATATCTTAGTGAGTCATATGATCAATTAGGCCTGCTAAGCAGGGTTACACCATAAACCCTACATGCACAGCATATGCTTCACTGCTAGTGGGCCAACAAACAGGACTCCCATATTTACAACAGTGGCTGAAAACAGCCAAGTGCAGACAAAAGCACTGACTTGCCGGTGCAAGCTGAGGATATGAATTCCAATACCTCCTTTACTGACTGTTTCAACTGGCATCAAGCCTCCAGGAGTTTCTTGGACATGACAAGTGGTAGAACCAAGCACATCCTTGCTCTGGTCACTCCAATCCACAGACACTCCATGCTTCTGTAGTGTAAGCTCCTGGCCCTGCTGAGACACTATTTTGAGGATAATGATGCTGCCACGGGTGTCTTGCTGGTCCATGCAGGAGGCATGACATGACATCATGCAAGCCAGGGTGCTTCAGTCCCAGTATCAGATGCCACCTCATTACTAGGTACTAGTGCTGAGCTCATACTGGTGGAAGCAGCTTGTACTCAGAACCTGCAACAATCAGCAGTGTTGGCAGAACATTTAGATATCCTGTGGCATATTCATGGACCTTTGTACCAAGCTGGTCCATCTGTTTCAGTGCCAGGATATTGGGCTTTAGCACCCTATGTCCATCAGGAGATGCATGACTTGGAAGCTGTTAAACACCAACAGTCTCCATTCCATTGCCAACCACTTCAATCCTTTCCATCCCACCGCCAACACACCACAGTAAACCCTCCTCAGCTACCTGTTCTCCCTAGATACAGTCTCCCCACTCCAGCCCTTCCCTCCCCAAAGGTTTCCATTAGACAGGCACCCCTGACCCCATGATAAATTGTCTGTCTGCCCATGTCTCAGAACACCTTTACTCTGATCATTCTCTCTGGCCAGAGTGTCCTGGCAGTACAGAGAGGAGCTCTTTAAGATTGTAGGTAGTGACCCCATAAGATATGTCATGCTGCTTCTGTGAGCTCTCATGCCAGCACTGGCCCTAGAGTCATGGAAGGGTATAGCCAATTATGAGTGCACCCTGGGAAAGGTGGTAAGTCCATGAAACATATGTGATGCGTTGGAAACCTTCTTATACCTGTGTTACAGCTTCTTACCTCTGGCAGACTTCCTAGCAGTGAAAACAATGATTTGTCATGTCTTGAATTAGCATTGCCTTGACCTTCTCACAAGCTCCTCCTCCCCTTGAAGAATGATGCCCCATCCCATGCCCTGCCTGAATGCTCTGAGTCTGACATTGCTGTGACCCTGAGCTCCGAGGAGGACCTGGAATCCTGAAGGCTGGGAGCTATCACTGCCACCCAAAGCAGCTGAACCCAGTATCCTTGTGTTGGTGGAGGTGGCATGGACCTGAAAAATGACAGTGATCCCTGATGCTGGACACCTCCATGTCTGGACCCTACAGAGGAGCATATGGGACTTTCACTGGCCAGACCAACAGTGCCCTTGCGGGGCAGGGATGGAGGGTGGCATTGGGCTACAGTCTATTCTACCACTCCCCCTTCTCTTGGGGCTTTACCCCCTCTTTCACCTCTTTGCTTGTGCCCAAATATGCCTAATTAAAAGTCTTTCATTGTGTGTTTCTGTTGGTTGGTGCACTAAAAAGCTATCCTGGGTGGTAGGACCCCAGTTGTGCAGGCAGAAGCTCTGCTGAGCCTACTAATGCATGGAATTCAAACAGTAGTGACCATATTCATGAACCAGGTTGGAGGTGTCCCCTGCAAACTCACCAAAGCACTCCAGTTCATGTGAGGTAACCA
>NW_005842594.1:36452-37007 GCF_000455745.1 Alligator sinensis | reverse complement strand
GGGGGGGGGGGTAGGGAGGTGGGTTGCCATTACAAGGCAGGGTGATCTTGGGGGGAGTCATGAAGAGTAAGGTAGGTGTATTGGGTTTCCATTGACTGCTTTGCATGCATGAATTAATTATTATGTTCTTAAGGGTTGCAATTTACTGGGTCAGACAGAGGTCCCCCTTGCTCAGACTCCTCTGAGCAGCAGGGAGCGCCACAACTTTCCCCAAGCTGCTCCTGGAGCTGGGCAGGAAGCCACTCTGAGTTCTCTCCTCCGCTATGGAGCTGCTACTGCCCTGGTCCCAGAGAGGGCTCCTGCCTGCTTCCCATTGGTCGGTCCCGACCTGCTCCACCTGGGCTAGCCCCAGACTCCTGCCACTGGTGTTGCTGCTGCCCACCCCACCATTAGGGGGCGGTGCACATCCCACTCCACACACCTATTCCTACTTCTTGTTCCTGCTTCCCACCCCTGCTGCCAAGCTGCTGGCCATTGGGCAGCCCAAGGGGACACCACAGCACCAGTGGGGCCCCTCCAAAACCACCCCCAATATCAGCTACCTAAAGGGACCCT
>NW_005842594.1:13140-36385 GCF_000455745.1 Alligator sinensis | reverse complement strand
CATGGTGAATCCTGTGCCACTCCTCCTCTCCCACTGTGTGGTCTGGCTGAGCAAGCCAGGTGAGTGCTTCCCCCATCCTTGTGTGTGTGTCTCCCTTTCCCCAGCCCTGGCCCACACCAAGCCCCTTGAAGAGCCCCAACCCCCAGCTCTAGCTCCCCCACCCCCACACGTGGCCCCTCCCCAAACTTTCCTTCCCCTGCTGCCTCAGCACAAGCTAGCCTCGGCCCCCACTGCTACACCCCTCCCCCCAGCCCGTAGTTCAGCCAAGAGGGGGCACCTGCCCCAGACCTCCTGACCCCTGCAGCCCCTGACCAAGAGACAGGGAAGCCCAGAACCTCCCCTTCCCACCCCATGCTATCCCCAGCCCCACTTTGAGCTATGGCAGGGCACAAACCCCTGAGGGGGCCATCACCCCAGCAGCCCCCAACACGGGCTGAAAAGGAGCCAGCAGGGCCAGGGGTATCCCTCTGGCCAGGCTCCCCCTGGGGGGGGGGGAGGCGACCCACTCACAAAGGACCCCAGGAAGGGGCAAATGGAAGGGCTCCTTAGGGACCTCCTCCACACCTTGGGGTGGGAAAGGCAGAGGACTTGCCCTGAAGCCCAAACCACTGGCACCTGAGGGGGACCAGGTGCACTGCATCTGGCAGTACCATAACTACTCAGCCTGTCCTTGGCCCTGACAAGCCAGCTTCTCACCAGGGGAGCCACAGCTATGCTCAAGTGGCTGCGGGGTGGCCCACAGCCTTGAAGCCTGGGCCCTCTACTGCCATTGCCCCTTCTAGCTTGGGCATCAGGGCTCCCTTCCCAGACCTCACCTACAGGCATGGGGTGAGGTGCTGGCTACTTGAGCAGGAGAACCCACACTTTGAAAACTACATGTGGGCCCTGGCTTGGGTGGTGGGGGCCCCCAAGATTGTGGCAGCCTCCTGGTTCCATGACAAGAGGGTCTTATTCCTGGCCATGGAGGCCGCTGTGCAGAAGGCACTTGAACAGAGGCTTGTAGTGGAGGGCAAATACATCGCCCTTGAACCCCTAGAGGAGCTGGGGACCCAAGTGGTCCTAAGCTCCATTCTTCCCTATGTCCCTAACTTGGCCCTGCTGTTCCAGATCTTGGGGATGGACATCTCCCTGGTCACTCCCCTCTCGTTGGGGTGCTAGGACATGTGCTCCTTCCAGCTCATGATCCAGCTGGCAGTGGGGGTGAGGGCAGAGGTTGAGGGGTCCCTTACAGTCCCCTTCCAGGGGACTCTTGTGCACATGTTCTGTATGGTGGAGGAGCTAAGATGCTTCTGGTGCCATGTCCCAGGGCACCTGTACCTGGAGTGCCCCCTAGCCCAGCCAAGGGGGGCACCAAAGGCCCCCACTGGAGAGAGGGGTACCCTCACCACCAGCACCCCTGGTGCCCCAGCTACAGTACCCCTGTGAGCTCAGGGGACCCCACTCCTCAGCCCCTGGTGGGGTCCCAGGGTAGGAGGCAACAGGCAGGTGAGGGGAGGGAGCAGGACATCTCCACTCCTGACCTCACCACTGCTGCAAATAACCCTCCCCACCACTCTCTCCCTCCGGAGCTGACCCATCTGAGGACCACCCCATGGCTGAGTGGATGCTGGGTTGTGCACAGCCACCAAGGCCAAGAGGAAAGCCCAGGTGCATCTTGGGTCCTCTGAGGTGGAGGATTCTCCCACTCAAGATGACCAAGAGGGGCCAGAGCTAAAGAAGATCCCTGTGACCCCCCAAGCTGCACCAGGTAACCTGCCCCCAGGGAAGATCAAGAGGTTTGCTCCTGTGGAGGAGGTTCCAGGATAGCCAGGTGGTCCCAGAGAGGAACCCATGGATAACCTGCCCCCCAACACTGAGCACTGAGGTGGGGGTCTTGGTCACCCTGGGGGTGGGTCCGGTGACAGAGCACTTCCCCTCTGACCACCTGTGGGAGGTGAGAGCCCTGGGTCTCACACCAGTGAGCCCTGAAAGGGAAAAGCTTCTTCCCCAAGGCTCCAGGAGGGCATGAAAGCCACCCTGGTGCCCAATGCATTTCTTCCAGCCCCCCTGAACACACCCATGACATCCCCTCAGCCCTTGTCCTGTGGTCCTGACACAGAGGGGGTCAAGGCAGTGTCTTCTGACCAGCAGAATACCCTGTGGGCGACTCAGCACAGACCCCCTCAGTGTGCTGCCCTGCCATCCCCTGAGCTGAGCCCACCCCCACCACAAGGGACTACACTGCTCCCTCTGCCAGGGTTGGGGGACTCAGTGAACCAGTTAATTCAGAAAGCTCTCCAGCAAAGCAGAAGTGGAGCATATTCTCTCCCCCTGCCCCAGTAGTCAGGCAGAGCCTGATGAACCCCAGGGCCAGGAAAAGGATGAGCAGGGGGCTTCAGGCTCCACAGAGCCCATGGACCTCTTGGTCCAGGTGGTCTCCAGGGAAGAGCTATTCCAGTTCCTGGAGAAGGGGAGCATGCAGCGCTCCATGAACAAGATGCAGCTTACCCTGGACCACTGCGGGGATTTCCACCATGTCCTCAACAGTATGAGGGTGCTGGTGGGGGAAGGCAAGGTGACCATGCAGTGCAATGCCTGGACCTACAAAGGGGCCTGCAGCTTCTGCGATGCCCTCTACATTCATGGGAGGGCAGTGGGGCTGCTGCTGGGTACCAGGTTGGGCGCTGCTGTGCATGAGGCCCCTGCCAAGCTGGCTGACCACCCCACCCCGACCCAGCAATGACGTGTCTCAAGATTGTGACCCTCAGTGTCTGTGGCTGTAGGATGGGTCTCCACAGGTGCTGGGTGCTCTCCTTCCTTCAGGATGGGGGGGAGGGGTACTCTGTGCTTTTCCTGCAGGAGACCTACACTATTCTGGCCGTTGAAGCCAGCTGGCAACTGGAGTGGGGGAACAGGGTGTTCTTCAGTCACTTCACAGAGACCTCCTGTGGGGTGGCCACCCTGTTCTTCCCTCGACTTGCAGCCTGAAGTCCTCCAGGATGCCGAGGTGGTGCTGGGCCTCCTGCTCCACCTATGGATCAAGGTGCAGAGGCTGGTTCTGAACCTGTTGAACCTTTATGCCCCTGTACATGACTCAGAGATGGCCCACTTCTATTGGCAGGCAGTCTCCTACCTCAGGACCCTGAGCCCTCATGTGTGCCAGGTACTCGGCAGGGACTTTAACATTACCCTCAAGATGCAGTACCACACACAGAGAGTGGAGCCAGGCAGCCATAGGTGTCCTCAGGGAGATCATCATGGACCACTCCCTTGTGGATGTTTGGCATGCCCATTACCCCGATGATGCCACCATCTTCACCTTTGTCAGGGTGGAGGAGAAGCAGGCATGCCACTCCCAATTAGACTGAATCTAGATGCGCACACTGAACAATTCCCAAGTCCATGTCTCTGGTACTAGGCTGGTCCCCTTCAGTGACCACCATCTAGTGTATGATCGGCTCATGCTGCAGCCTGAGCATCTGGGCCCAGCCTACTGGCACTTCAGCAGCATCCTGTAGGAGGACGTGGGGTTTCTAGCCACCCTCTTGGAGCTCTGGCTGGCCTGACACGAGCAGTGGCCAGCCTTTCCCTCAGCTCAGAGATGGTGGGAAGTTGGGAAGGTGCACATTAGGTAGTACTGGCACTGCTACACCCAGGGGCACACCTGACAGCACAAGGCAGCTAGAGAGTAGCTTGGGAGGGAAGCATTGGAGATGGAGAGGTGCCTTGCCTTGCCATTGACCCAGACAACCCATCCTTCTGGAAAGTGTAGGGAGAAGTGGGAAAGGCTTTGTGCTCCGGATAACTGCTGCACCCACAGTGCATTGCACAACCAGCTCCTTTGGGAGATGGACCATGGCTCCAGCTTTTTCTATGCCCTGGAGAAAAGGAGGGTCACTAAGAAGTACATTGCCTGCCCCCAGCAGGCAATGGCACCCCCTTCATGGACCCAGGTGGGATGAAACAAAGGCTGAGGACTTTCTATGCAAAGCTCTTCTCCCTGGGTGCAACTGATGCCGATGCTTGCCAGGTCCTGTGGGAGGGCTGCTGTAGGTCAGCATGGGTGACTGGGACTGGCTGGAGGCCCCTCTCACCATGGTCAAGGTCTTGGACACCCTTCGTCTGATTCTCACTAACAAAGCACCAGACATCAACGGGCTGACCGTGGAGTTTTACTGCATCTTCTGGGATGTCCTTGGTCCGGACCTTGCCCGGGTCTGGGCTGAGTCTGAAGAGGATAGGGAGCTCCCCCGGTCATGCAGGAGGGCCAACCTGGCCCTGCTGCCCAAAAAGGACCTGAGGAACTGGTGCCCAATCTTGCTCCTTTATACGGACTACAAGGTCATAACGAAAGCCATCTCGCTGCACCTGAGGTCCGTACCAAGTGGATGTGATTCACCATGACTAGATGTCCAAAATTCCAGGGCATTCTATCTTCAATAACCTGTACCTGGTCCAGAACCTCCTGGTGCTGTCTTGCAGGGATGTCCTGGTATTTGCCCTCCTGTCCCTCAATCACGAGAAGGTGTTTGACTGGGTGGATTCTGGGTACCTTGTAGGCACATGGCTTTGGTCCCCACTTTGTGTGGTTTCTCTAGATGTTGTACACCTCTGTAGAGTGTACAGTCAAGCTCAACTGGACAGTGACAGAACCCATCCTGTTCAGCTGAGGAGTGCATCAAGGCTGTCTGTTGTCAGGCCAGCTCTACAGCTTTGCCCTCAAGCCCTTCCTCTGCTGGGCAAGTGGGTGGCCGGGCTGGTGCTCGAGGAGCTGCCCATGAGAATGGTTCTGTCAGCATAAACTGATAACATGCTCCTCACTTTCCAGACCTGGGCAACCTGGTGCAGGTGGAGACCTGCCAGTCCATCTACTCAGAGGCTTCCTCTGCCCAGGGCAACTCTGGCCTGATGGTGGGTGATGGGTGGCAGGTGGGCTCACTCCCACCTGTGCTCGCACATCCAATGAAGTGAGGTCACACTGCTCTATCTGGGGGTCTATGTGTCCCCCAGAATCCCCTCTCTGCCAGAGACCTGGCAACAGTTAGAGGTCTGGCCCCACCAAAACCCGAGACCTCCTGGTCAACCTCCTCCAGGTTGGGGCAAGTTGGCGATCTATAAGACCCAGAAGGAGGCTCTGGATGGGAAGAACCCAGATGAGTGCTTTCCTGGCACACCTCCACTCATGTCTCTGGACAGAATTTCACTGGTCAGTGTCCACAGTCTCCCTCAACTCCTTCAGGGGGCAGTGGGTGCTGGCCTGTGTGCTCTGTTTAGAGCCAGTGTTAATGACTCTGGCCAAACCCGACCAGGGCAAGGTCTTCAACGTCACCTCGAAGTGAGACTCCAGCAACCACTTCATGCCCAGCAGGAGCTTCATGAGCTTTGCGGGCTGGCACTTCCTCTACCGAGCCCGTCTCAACTGCCTGCCTCTGAACAGGGCCATCTGCTTTGGTCACTGGGACAAGAGGTGCTGGTGGTGCAGCTATGTGGTGGAGACCCTCCCCCATGTGCTGTGCAGCTGCACACCACATGCCAGAGCCTGGCAGCTCTGCCACAAAGCTGTCCAGGACTGCCTGGTGAAGGCCATCATTAATATACTGAACTGTAACTGTACTGGATAAAAAGGGCAGTAGTTGTTTTCCTTAGACATTTAATACCTAATTCAGTGTTTTTTTCTCAAAGAACTTACAAGAAAGCTTCAGAGTTAATCATTCCCAACTAGATTAACCTATAGATGAAGTACTTTCTCCTAGGTTTATCCCTATACATTTCAGCTGGATAAGACCTAGTTTTGTCATTTTCTTAGGCACTTTGGTACATATTTGTAATAAAGAATATTTAAACATAAATTCATTCTCTGTTGTCAATCAATTCCCAAGCTGCCATCAGAGTTCAGGGTCTCTACTTTGAGGCTGCCACCCTTGGCTCAGTCTTAATTATCCATTTTTTTAAAAGAAAAAAACCCCTCAAAGTAGCAGCCTCTTCACCATGCCCAGGTCTCTGGGCTCTGGCAGCTGCCAAACTCCCATACTCCAGCTCCTGGGGTCTAAGTGCTGAAGCCAATGGGGATTTCCTCCCAATGTTGTCCTGGGTCACTGGCTGGCTGGAACCCCCTGTGGGCCTCCAGACTGGGCAGACAACTCTGCTGCCTCCTGGCTTTAGTGCCTTCTAGGGCCCTCTATTCAGGGTGCTTCTTTCTGGCCCCTTGTAAGGCCCTTCCTTCCACTTTTCTAGCAGAGCCAGGTAGTGGAAGCATGACACTACTTTTGGCATGCCACCCAACTTGCAGGGAGCAGGTGCTAATAAACCAATGTGTCAGTCCATCATGTTGCTCTGTCCCTGTTGGCTCTGCACCTACTAGTAAGTATTGATCATCTCCTGCCCCTACTGAGCTTAAAGTGACCCCTACCAGCAGCTCACCAGTGCTCCTGGGACTGTTCCCAGAGGGGACCACCCTGCCCCCCTTGCCCCACTGCTACAGTACTATATGAAAATTACAGCTATGCTTATTTCAAGGTCATTTTGTTCAAATTTGCTCATTACTTGCATGTGCTAAGGGGGAGTGGGGGCTGATAGTAAGGACGGGGGAAGAAGCTGGCAGAGCAGAAGGCAAAGGGCTACCTGATCTCCCATATTTATTTTCCATGCTATAGCAGTAGAAGATGGACAAATTCAAGCAAATGTCCAAAAATTAAGTTGTATACCTGGAAAATTATATCAAATTTTATAATTTTTTCATATATAGAATCTAATTATTGGGGAGGCCTCATATTTGAGTAAATATGGCGATGTGTTTTTCAGGGTCTTGTACAGGATGGAATAAAACCACACCTATGCATTTAATTCATAAATGAATTAAATTAATTCCATGTTAACTAGATGGAATAGAATCCGGCCCTTAATTTACCTCCTTGAATTTCTCAGGGCCTTGTTATATGGTAACATTAGGCAGCTTCTGGAGCTCTTAAACCTTGGATTGGCTGCAATTGAGCACCTTTAAGTAGTTTAAAGCATTCACTATTTATCTTAGAGTAATGCCAGTCCAGGGCAGGATCATTTATAATCCACCTAATTTGGGTCCTGTCCCATTAAGGTGTGGCCATTCCCTACAAGTATTCCACCCAAGTTGAAGTCCTGCAGCATCCCAGGATGTAGTGGCTCCTTTTGAGTCAGGTTGAGTGGGGATGCTGAGCTGAAATGGGGCCAAACATGGTACCTTGCCCCCCAGGCAGAGTGAGCACCATAGCCCTGGAGCTCCCAGCAGCCACCGTGCCACCCAGATCAACTCACTGCTTCTGCTGGATAGACTGAGCACTGCAGCCCTGGAGTTCATTTGGTCTGCATGGAGGAAGCAGTGAGCCAGTCCAGGCTCTGTATGATGGGAGCAGTGAGCACTGCACCCCTGAGTTCAGACCCTCTCTCTCCTCAGGCTCCTCCTGCAGCTGCTCCCTCCACTGATGGGTGAAGCTGTGATCGGAACCCTGGGACCCTTCTAGATAGCCTGGCCTGCGCTAGATTCATAGACATTAGGGGCTGGAAGGGACCTTGCAAGATCATCAAGTCCCCCCCCCCCCTGCCATAGGCAGTAAGACTGCTGGGGTCAAATGACCCCTGCAAGATAAGGATCCAAACACCATTTGAATGAGTCCAGAGTAGGAGCTTGCACCACCTCTGGGGAGAGTCTGTTCCAGACCATGGACACTTCAACCATATAGAAGTTTTTCCTTATGTCCAATCTAAATTGGCTTTCCAGAAGTTTGTGGCCATTAGACCTTGCTATCCCTTGGCAAGCCCTGGTGAACAAATTGTTCTCCTAGACCCTGGTGCACACCCCCCGCCCCGCTTATTTACTTAGAGGCTGCCACCAAGTCCCACCTGAGCCTTCTCTTTTTCAGGCTGAAGAGTCCCATGTCCTTCATCCTGTCCTTGTAAAGCTTACTCTCTTGGCCTTTGATCATGTGGGTGGCTTTTCTCTGGACTCTCTCAAGCTTATTCTTGTCCCTCCTGAACTGGGGGATGCAAAACTGGATGCAGTACTCCAGCTGTGGACTCACTAAGGCCGAGTAGATTGGGAAGATGACATCCCTGGTTTTGCTTGAGATGCATCAGTGGATGCATGCCAGAGTTTGGTTTGCTTTGCTGGCCACGGCACCGCATTGGTGACTCATGTTCATCTTGTGGTCAATCAAGACCCTCAAGTTTCTCTCAGTCATAGTGCTAGTGAGCGTAGCACTGCCAAGCCTATAAGTATAATGCTGCTTTTTCCTCCCAAGATGGAGCACCCTGCACTTCTCTGCATTAAATGCCATCAGGTTTTGGTCTCCCCATCTTGCAAGTCTGTCCAGGTCAGCCTGTATCCCCAACCTGTTCTCCAGCGTGACCACCTTCCCCCATAACTTAGTGTTGTCTACTAACTTTGCCAGTCCACATCTGATGCCTGAATCTAGATCATTAATGAAAATGTTGAAGAATACTGGATCAAGTACCGAGCTCTGAGGGACACCACTAGTCACTTCGTGTCATGTTGATTCACTCCCATCAACCAGTACTCTTTGGGTCTGAGCCCAGAGCCAATTCCCCAGCCATCAGACCATGAGATGGTTGAGGCTGCAGTTTTCCAGCTAACCATGAGGACATCATGAGAGACCAAGTCAAAGGCCTTCTTGAAATCCAGATATATGACATCAACCTCACCTCCCTTGTCCAGGCAATAGAAGATGAGGTTGATCATGCAAGACATTCCAGCAACAAAGCCATGTTGGCTGGCACTCAGAAAGTTGCCTTCCATTAGCCTGCTACTGATGGAACCCTTGATAATTTTCTCCAAGATCTTTCCAGGGATGGCTGATTGGTCTGTAATTCCCTGGATCTTCCTTCCTTCCTTTCTTGAAGATTGGGACCACATTGGCTCTTTTCCAATCCTCCAGTACCTCTGCCAAGCACCACAAGTTCTCAAATATCTTCACCATAGGATGAAGATATTTCTCACCAGATGAGAAATATCAGGGCACCTCCAAGACTTTAATGGCTTGTTGCTCCCGAAAGTAAGCTCCAGTGCTGCTGCACTTGCTCTGGCAAGTGGGAGCAGTGAGTTACACAAGGCAATGGTGGGAGGCATCATGGCTGCCAGTTGCTAGAGGGTGAGAGCACTGAGCCAGTTCTACCACTCTCCCAGCTCTGCCAGCTTTCAGATTCCAGCCATGGCATTACAGCATTGTGCTAGTGTGAATGGGATCTGAAACCTCCAGCTCTCTGCTCTCACAGGAAAACAGCAGCAGCTCAGCACCACTTCAGGTCTGGCTCCATGCCCTGTGCCTCACAGAAAGGAGGGGTAACCAGAGTGGAGGCTTTTTCCAGAATTAGTAAAAATATATTCTATTTCCATTCTTTTCCAATAACAGAAAAATTGGAAAAAGCACTGTGCATTTTTACAAAGATAATGGATCTCTGAGAGAAAATAATGCATCTTCCTGCCTGACCAGCAGCAGCAATGGTAGTAGCCATTTAGTTCAGCCCCTCAGGGTGTGCTTCAGGTGAAAATGGATGTAAAGGTGGGGGGTAGCCTGACAAGGCAGCTGAGGCAGGCAAAGCATCTTTAGGCTCCTGCAGTGATGGTTGGGGAGGGGCCCACAGGCAGCACAGGCTCCCTCCACAGGCTGTTCCCCTGACTGTGGCTTGGCAGCGGGCTGGGCAGCAGGCTGGAACAGGGGTGCAGAAACTGGGGTGCATTCCTGGGGTACACTGCAATGTGGTGTGCCCCTTGAAGGGGAAGCAGTGGTGTGAAGTGTAGTGTGCAGCAGAGGACCCCTGCTGTCCTCAAGCCACCACCATCCAAGGCAGGAAGGGGTGCAGCCAACTTGCCCCCAAAAGCTCTGAGAACAAGCCAGAAGCTAGCAGTAGCCAGAGGCAGGAAGGGGCCTGGCCATCTTCTCCCCAGAAGCTCCTGAGACCAAGCTTGCAGCAGCAGCAAAAGCAACAGCAGCAGCCTGGGACTGGAAGGGGTGTGGCCAACTTCCTCCCAGAGGCTCCTCCCCTAGAAGCTCCTGTTTATTTGTACCTTCCATATTAACATGGGCCTTAAGGCCCATCCAGCTAACTAATAGCCCTTTTTGGGGCCAAAAGGTGAAAGATACAACTAATTTCCTGGGACAACACAAGCAAAAAGAGGGTAGAAGTGACATGGGGGTCAAAGGGTGAAAATGAATGTGCCTGAGGGGGACACTGAGCAGAGCCCCAGGCTACACCAGTCCTCAAAGGCATCCAAGGAGCTGGTGGATGCTACCCACTAGTGCTCTGCCCGGAAACGTGCATGGACAAGAGAGAGGAAAACAGCCTCATTTCCACTTGGATTTGGCTCAGACCGCAGCTAGGTGCAGGCTGAGGACATCCCAGAAAGCCTGGTAGAACTCTGAGGTCAGCACATTGATGTCCGGAGCCTTGTTGCTAGGCATCAGGCAGAGGGCAGCTGAAAACTCAGCCAGAGTGAGAGGAGCTTCCAGCCAGTCCCAGTCACCCATGCTGACTTGTGGGAATCCCTCCCACAGGGTCTGACAGGCCTCGGCATCAGTTGGATCCAGAGAGAAGAGCTCTTCATAGAAGGCCCACGTGCACTGGCGCATCTCACCTGGATCTGTGAGGGGGTGCCGTCACCTGCCAGAAGGCAGGTGATGTACTTCTTTGCACCCCGCCTCCTCTCCAGGGCATAGAAGCGGGAGCTGTGATCCATCTCCTGAAGGAGCAGGATGCATGAGCGGACAAATGCACCATGGGCGCGGTGGTCACCCAGAGCATGAAGTTCTTCCTGCCTCTCCCAACACTGTCTGCAGAGGGACAGTGTGGAGAAAACTTAACCTGAGTTGGAGGAGAGGTGGCGGGATGCCGTGCCAGCAGCCAATCATGGTGAAACTGAAACTACGGCCACTGAAGCCACCGTGGGTGAAGATCAAAGGAAAAACCTGTGGTGGAGGCGGGAACAGCTCCTGCATTCACATGGGTGTGCTTTATAATAGTGTGCTGGGGGTGATTGGCCAGGTGGATGCCCGGCACCAAGATAAAAGGCCTTGTAAGAAGGAAGCCAGGGGGACTGGAAGCAGTGTCCCCAACTGGCTCAGAGGAGCCCAAACACCCATGTTATCTGGTTAGCGGACATGGTGGCTCCCTTGGAAGGGGAGCACAACGGGAGCACTGGGCCAGCGAGGGCCTAAGGAGTTGCTCACGGGGCCGGCATGGACAGAGGTCAGCAGCAGCAGTGAGTGGGACACCGGCAGAGACAACAGGGATGGAACCCTGACGTGGACGACAGGCAGCAGGTAATGGACCTGGGGAGGAAATGACGCATCAAGTAGGGTTGAAGCCTGGGCAGAGTCAGACACCGTGTAAGCCAAGAGCAAAGAGGGGCTGCAGGGGACGCTCAGTATGAATACCACCAGTAGCCAATGACCACAGCCCCTAAGGGACCGAGCGCCAGGGAGGGCCAGAACATCAGCCCTAATGGATAACATCACGGTTGGCATTAGGCGGGGTGTAGGGGAGGTGGAGCCCCGAGAAGAAATAACCGCGAGGATGACCAAGGGAAAGTACCAGGGGAGGCTGGACCAGACTTCGTCCTCCCAATAGGAAACTACTTACCATCAAAGACGAGGCAGGCGAGACCCCTGGGGAACTGACCTGAGGCCACTCCCAGTAGTTTGGCTGTGCAGCCCAAGAAGCCGTGGTGAGGTTCAAGAAGAGCCTACACACACAATGCTCGGGGGATAGGCACAGGAGGTTACAGATGGGTTGGCTGGGTCAGTGGCCAGGTGCCTCTCCAGCTCTAGCACTTCCTACTTGAGCTGCTTCCAGACCGCTTCCCTCTGCTGGGTGTGCCCCTGAGTGTAGTTGTGGCAAAAAAGCCAGACGCATACCTTCTCCACATCCCACCATCTCTGAGCCGAGGGGAAAGCTGCCTGTTGCTTCTGCCAGGCCAGCCAGAACTCCCAGAAAGCCTACCTGAAGCCCACATCCTCCAGCAGGCTGGCACTGAAATGCCAGTAGGCCGACTCTGGACGCCCAGGCCCCAGCATGGGCTGGTCCCAGACAAGGTGGTGATCACTGAAAGGGGTCAGCTGGATGCCAGAAGAGTGAGCCTGGGCAATGTGCAGCAAAGAGATATAAACCCGGTCTAACCAGGCCTCCCCCACCCTCACATAAATGAAGGCAGGGAGTTCAGTGGGATGACAAGCATACCAGACGTCCACTAGGGAATAGTCCATCAGGGTCTCACCAAGGACACCCACGGCAGCCTGGTTCTGCTCCTTGCCTGACTGGTCTCGCCCATGTAGGGTGACATTAAAGTCCCCGCCAAGGAGCAGGCACTCGTGAGGGTTGACAGTGCTGATGCACATGGCCGCCTGGTGGAAGAAATCCGCCAACTCCAGGTCCTTCACAAGGGCGTACACATTCAGAAGGCTCAGGACCAACCACTGCACCTGGACCCAGAGGTGCAGCAGGCGGCCCAGCACCACCTCAACATCCTGGAGAACCTCCAGCTGCAGGCCCAGGGAGAACAAGGTGGCCACCCCAGATGAGATGGCTGAGAGGTGACAAACAAAGACCCTGCCTTCCCACTCCAGCCACCAGTTTGGCTCATCAGCTGGAGTTGTCAGGGTCTCCTGCAAGAATACCATGGGGTATCCCTCCCCTCCTGAAGGAAGGATTTCTGGAGACCCTTCCTGCAGCCGTGGATATTGAGGGTTGCAATCTTAAATGGCCTCATGGCTGGTGGGGGTGGAGTGGACGGCTCAGCAGGGGCCTTGTGCATCTCAACACCCAGTGTGGGGTCCACTGGTTCACGTGGCGCCCTTCCATATGCCCTCCCATCTATGAAACTGTGGGCCCACCTATAGATCTGGGCGTTGCAGCTTTTGGGCCCCTTGCCTTCCCCTGCCAACATCCTCGCAGTGGCGAGGATGCTGTCAAAATCTCCCCAGTGGTCCAAGGCTATCTGTACCTTGCTGGCAGACTGGCGGGGGTAGTCATGGTCAAGAAATGCAAGTAGCTCATCCCTGGAGACTGCTGGGACCGAGAGGTCTACAGGCTCCATGAAGCCTGCTGGTTCTTGGGCATCTTGCTCCTGGACCTAGAGCTCAGAGTGCTCTTCCAGAACCATCTGAACCCCCCACTTTGCTAAGACCCCAGAATCTGGTTGGGATTGGGAGAGCTCTGCAGTCCCCTGGGACAGGGGTGGAGGTAAGGGTGGGGTTCCTTCACAAAATGGTGGTGTAGAGATGGAGCCCTGGGGAGTCTGTGCAGGGTCCCTGATGAGATCAGCCCCTTGATTAGGGGACCCTACCGTGACCCACTCTGGTACAAGACTATGGGACAGGCTGCAGGTGAGGTTTCCCTGGGAGGGGGAGGGAAGAGACCCACCAAGCACCGGGGTGGCTCTGGCATCTGCCTCGGGGTCCTGGGAAAGAGGACCTCCTCTCTCAGAACTCACCGGGGTGAGCCCCAGGGCCTCTGTATCCCCTAGATTAGCAGGAGGAGGCTCTGCTGCCAGGCCTTCCTTTGGGCAGGCCTCAGTCTCAGCGCCCGTGGTTTCAGGGGGTAGGCCTTGCTCAGCAAGGGCCCAATTAGGGATTAGGGATATAGGGAGGGATGGAGTTGAGGACCACCCTGGTCCCCAGCTCTTCTAGAGGCTTGAGAGGGACATACTCACCCTCCACCATGAGCCCCCTCTCCACTGCCTTTTGTGCAGTGGCCTCCAAGGCAAGGAAAAAAGACCCCCTTGCCATGAAAGCAGGAGGCCACCACGATCTTGGGGGCCCCCACTATCCGAGCCAGGGCCTGCACCCAGATCTCAAAGTGCAGGTTCTCCCTGTTGGCACTTCACCCAATGCCTGTGGGTGAGTGCCAGAAAGGGGGCCCTGCTGCCTGAGCTGGAAGGGCTGGTGGTGGAGGGTCCAGGCCCCCCACCTTTGGTTCTCCCCACAGCTGCCTGTGCATAGCTGTGGCTCCCCGCCATACCAGGGGCCCATGTTGGTGGGACCTGAGCTAGGGCCAGGGACAGGCTGAGTGGGTGTGCTGGCTGGTATAGTGCAGCTGGTTCCCTCAGGCAGTGGTGGTCTAGGCTTTGGGGCAGAGCCCTTGCCCTTCCCACCCCCAGCTGTGGAAGAGGCTGAAGGGGAGCCCTTCCCACTGTCCTTGCCTTTGGTCCCCGATGATGGGAGAGAGGGCTTGGGAACCCCTCCGGGGGTGGGGGCGGCCTGGCCAGCCCTGTTGGCTCCCTGACCCTACAGTAGAGGTTGCAGGCTCTTCCACCCCTGGAAGAGGTTGGTTGGACTCTGCCTCTGAGGTGGAGGCTGCAGGGGCATTCATCCTCTTGGGGGCTTGGCTGAGATCCACCCCCATAGTGGGGGCTGCAGGAAGCTCTGTGGGGGCACTTGCCCCCCCCCCAAAAGGTTTCTGCCCTGCCATTATTTCACATGACGGCAGGGAAGACAAAAAAGAAAAAACACAATATCCCATGGGGCTGGTGAATCTAGTAGGGGTAGACTGAGGTTGTGGGGCAGAAGGGGGATAGGGAGGAAGAGGGCTGAAGCTTACTGAGCCACAGCCCCACAGGAAAAAGAAATAAAAATAAATAAAACAAAACTGGGAGGCCTGTGCTTTGAGAATGTGGGGGAGGGGGAAAACACACACACACGCAGATACAAGGGTTGGGGAAACTCGAGCTGACTTACTCAGCCACACAACAAACACCAGGTCAGGGGGAGTGGACCACAGGACTTACCACACAAGGGCAAAAAAAAAACAAAACAAAAAAAAAAACCACACACACACACACACACACACAGGGAAGGCTGCTGAGGCAGGTGTAAAAGATGGCTGGAGCAGTGGAAGGGCTTTGTTTGTGAAAGATGTATCCAGAAGCTGCTCAGGCCTCCAGCCGGCCACTCACCAGCAAAGCAGTAGGCAGGAAGACAAATCAGGGTCAGATACAGTGAAGTAGCTGTGGGGGAGGGTAGGAGCAGTCAGTCAATTAGGAAGTGATCCAGTGCAGGTGTGGTGTCAGATGGTACAGCAACAAATCTCCCTCTCTCTTGAGAGAGGGTAGCAGCAGCAGCAGCAATGGTAGGAGCCATCCAGTTCAGCCACTCAGGGTGTGCTTCTGGTGAAAGTGGAAGTGAAGGTGGGGGTGGCCTGCCAAGGCAGTGGGGGCAGACAAGGTTCCTTTAGGCTCCAGCAGTGATGGTGGGGGAGGGGCCCACAGACAGTACAGGCTCCCTCCCCAGGCTTGGAGGTGGGCTGGGCAGCAGGCTGGAACAGGGGTGCAGAAGCTGGGGTGTGGTGCAGTGCAGTGGGCCCCTCCCTGAGGGAGGGCAGCAGCATGCAGCAGAGGACCCCCGGGGGGGTGGCAGGAACAGCAGCAGCAGCAGCCCAAGGTAGCAAGGGGTGTAGCCAACTTACTCCAAAAGCTCTGAGACCAAGCCAGAAGCTAATAGTAGCCAGATGCAGGAAAGGGCCTGGCCATCTTCTCCCCAGAAGCTCTGAGACCAAGCTTGCAGCAACCAGCAGCAGCAGCTTGGGACAGGAAGGGGCATGGCCAACTTCCTCCCAGAGGCTCCTCCCCCAGAAGCTCCTGAGAGTGAGTAGCCCTCAGCTACTTGCCTGGGCAGCTGTTAGAATTGATAGGGCTAGGACACAGCAGCTTTTAATACTGCTGAGGCCAGTACAGGTGCTGGCCCCAGACTCTAGCTCTCCCTGGCTGCAGATCCGGGAGGAGCCAAGCAGGGTTATTTTGTCCCAAGTGACACATTTTGCAACACACCAAAGTGCATGTCTGGGCACATACGCTGAGGCAAAAAGCTCCAGCTCAAATTTGCTTCTATTTGAGCTGCTGCAAGCATACATGCCTGCATGTGTGAATGCGCCCTAGATGGCTTTTGTGGCACTGAATATACCGCGCATATTGTGGATGTCAGAAAGATGTTCAATCTCCTTAGACTTGGCTTCCCACTATCTGTTCTTCATATTGTACATCCTCCTTTGCACCTCTCCCTTGGCTCGTTGGCGATTCAATTTCTTTTGCTTGGAGTTGGTGTCATTTTGCCATGCAAAGAAAGGCCTTGCACTTGCGAGTGATCAACTCCTATATCTCCTAGTCATTCTCATCAATCCAGTCCTGATATTTCCTGGTAGAAAATCCAAGTGTCTCTTTACAGGTGCTGATGACAATGGCCTTGTGGGTACCCCACATGCTGCTGACATTCTCCCATTGTTGTTGATTGGCATTCATCGGTTTTTCATTGAGGCACTGGTGTAAGAGGTCTCTCTCTGGAATGTCAGAATGGACTTGGTCAAGGTTGGCACAGAATTCCTTCTTGGTTTCCTTGGCGGCGTCAAGAGCCAGGACATACGTGCTGATGATGGTAGCATATTGGCTTCCCACCAGTTTAAAATGGAGAGTCATGAGCCACTCACTAATTCTGATGGGGAACTCACTGAGTTGGTTTATATGTTCATTCTTAAGATCAAAACCAACTCCGTGAAGTCAGCATTCTCCTTCCTGTTTACCCTTCCAAAAGAAGGTATAACCACCTCTATGTTCTTTGAGTTTCCCGTCTTCTGCTCATTGGGACTTGCTCAGTGCAGCTACATTGATGTTTCATCACCTGAGTTCTCAGGCCATGATTGAAGTATGGTGCTCTGGGCATTCACTGTTAGGATTGTCTATGAGGGTCCTGATGTTCCAGGTCCTGAACATGGTGGTGTGTCTTCTTTAGTATTTTCAACCACTGGACATGGTTATCCAGTCTGGAAGAAATACAGAATACTGTATGAGACAGGCTATGTTTAGGGCACCTTTTCTAGCCCCCTCCCCATGTGGGGTGAGCAGAGTGACTCCTTATGAGGGCTGCTCAGTCACAGTTACAACTGCTGAAGTGTAGACGCATGGCTAGGGGCTGAACAGTAGAGGTGTGCAAACTGGGCCCTATTTGATTTGGATTCGGCCTGAATCAGGGACAGCAATTTGATTTGTTAATTTGGATCATTGTCACTGATTCAATTTGGCCAAATCCGAATATGAAGGTTTGATGCCGATTCAGAGAATCACCGATTCCGACAGACACAATTTTAAAAGTTTGTTCTACATAGCTCGAGGTACCAGGCAGGCCCCTCCTGCCAACACCCCCCTGGCTCGGCAACTGGCTGCAGGGGGGACCCCAGATGCCCTCCCAGACCCAGGAGGCACCAGTTGCCAAGCCAGGGGGGTGCCCCGTGCGCTCCCCGGCAGAGGACCAGAAGTGTTTCTGGTCCACTTCCAGGTCTGCTGCTGAGTGTTCTGGGGAGCATCCCATGCTTCTGTGGGACACTCCTTGCACCCCAGCATCTCAGCAGTCATGAATTGCCTGGTACCTAGAGGTATGTAGAAAAAACCTTTAAAGCTGTGTCTATGTCCGAATCACTGAATCTTTCCAAATTGATTCAGAGGGTTCCAATTCAATTCAGAGAGATTAAAGGGTCCTCTGATTCTAATTGGATTCAGTGACTCAGCCACCAAATTGGGCCGAATCTCCGCCGAATTGAGTCAGGGACTGAAGCTTTGCACACCCTACTGGACAGGCTTGTAGTGGCAACCTGTACTAGCCATGTCGCAGCACTGTTAAAGGATATACATGGCTTTTCAGGAGGGAAACCATTACCATCTGCTGTCTTCACCACATCCTGGTGGTGGTGGTGCTGCTGCTGCTACTTGGTCCATGACTGTTTATTCACCAGTTACCCCTGCTTATTTCACAGCTAATCTTCCTTGAAGGTCATTCCACTATCTGCCACCTGTGGATATGCTGTACAATGTGTAGCACAATTCTATAATAATATACAAAAGCATTGCCAGTTTGGTTTGTATGGGTGCATCTAGACAAAAGGATATTTCCTTCATAGTGGCCTGGTGGGATGTGATTGTTACAACTCCTAAGACATGAGAAGCCTGATTCTTTGCCACACCTTTCACTGGTTCTTACTCTACTGAAGCAAAACTCCTGTTGCTTGTGCTCTGGAAAGCAGTCTTTATAGCCAACCCCGTTTCAAAACATTTTACAGAATAAATGAAAGAGGCATAAATTAACATCAAGCATCTGTAGTGAATTACCAAATTGTAAAACAGATCAAATTAACAAATGTTGCTTTTTACAAGCTCTACTGTGCAATTTCACATTTGATACAGATTAAAGCTGGCACAAAATTTCTTACAACTTTTGATCAACTGAAACCACAAGCATGTGCAAAACAAGCTTAACATTACAGGATTTCTGTTTTCCACGTGAACTATTTCTCTTAGTTTGGATAGAATGCAAAAGAAATGCTTTGATGAGCAACACACAGATGTGAAGTATTTTCTTGCAGCATCCAGCCCAGAGAGGAGAACAAAGTCAGATCATCATTCTGTCTTAGGATGGAAGTATTTGAGGAACAGATATGTGGATGCACTTTCTGCTGACAGGACCTCTGTTCTGAGTGGTATTTTAGTCACAAATTAATAAAAAGTGTCCTCCTCTTTCAGGGAAGAAAGTTTAAATGTTTGGCTTTTCATTCTCCTCTTATTTGACAAAGGAAGCTTTTATCAACTCTTATTTGTGCATTTACTGTGCAACATTCCATTATTACCCAGAAAGAGGTTTAGTATTTCAGTGTTGACAAAGTGATTGATATAAGATAATATAATGAGGTGTCATTAAAAATGTAGACCTCAGTGTATCCATATGGAGGAGAACGAGTAGAAGCCACTGGAGGTGGGAGTGGGGGGGCAGTGGAGCTGAGCAGTACCTCGGAGGCTGCAGCTGCACCAGGAGTAGCCCTGTCTGAGCTGAGGCCCCCTGGCCTTGGCCCACTTTACTCTGGCTGGGCCCCTTGGCCCCAGTCTTACCCCTGTGAGCTCTGGGCCCCACAACCCCAGTCTCAGTCTTACCCCTTTGGCCCCGGTCTTGGTCTCACATCTGTGGACTCAATCTCCTCTTCTATAAGCTCCTTTGACCCTAGCTGACTTCCTGCCCCTGGGGCAGGGGGCTGGATTTGATGATCATCCAAGGTCCCTTCCAGCCCTAATGTCTATGAAATCTATGAAATCTATTGCTGCAGGACCCCTTCAACCTGGATGATGTGAGCCTGATAAGGCTGACCTTGCAGTGAAGGCAGAAGTTGCTTGTTGTGCCACAAGGACATTTCTGCCCTTTTACTGGAGTGGTTCCAGATAACTGTGGTTCACAGAAGGGTTGGGCCAGCTACAATGGCTCTCCAGGGAGGGCAACCTTGACCTGGAATGTATGGTACTTGATTTTCTGCTACACATATCTGTGACAGACTCGCTTATGATCTAGGCTACCATAGGCCTGACTCTGACAGGTAGAGAAGGGCTGGCACAAGCAGCTGAATAATCACCACTAGTTAATCACTGCTCAAAGCACACAGCTTGTGATTTCCCTGACCACCTGCTAATTTCCCAGCCTCCTACCCCAGTGCTTGTGCATACTCATATCCTTTCCCTTTTCACATCCTTGTAACAAGGTATTGAGCAGGATTCATAGGTTCATTAGAATATGACATGCTGCACCATGAGCACTGTGGCTTCAGCCTGGAACTTCTCACAACCTATGGGTTGTCAACCATGTACCTTAGTGCCTACATGACCCTATGCTTATATAATCAAACAGAAATGGGTGCTTGGTCAACAGCAGCATCACAGGAAGAACCTGAATCTTGAGGTCTTCACCTTCATGCCCAAGGAAATCACCACCACACTGGGTTTCTGAACTATGTTTTTTAGGAAGAAGGAGGCATTGTGAAAGAGTGGGAGACATCGGGCTTGAACTCTGGATTTGCACTCATCCTGCAATACATTGAGTAAAAAGCCCCTAGCTATCTCCTTGCTCTGTTCCCTAATAGCTTTGCTCCACTTTTTCATCACTTACCCACTTTCTATTGCTTATAATAAAATCTTTTCTTTGAGTAGTTTATATCTGAGTGAAGGTCATAGAGTCATTTTTCACGTGATGGTAGGGATGAGGATAAGGGAGACAGGGCTAGTGAGAGAGTGGGTCACAGTAATCCGGGGACTCAGTTAGACAGCTGGGACCCATTCATTGAAAGGGTGAGGTAGGTGGTCAGGAAGCCACCACTGTCCTTGGTGTGATGTCTGGGACCTTATGTCAGTTCTGGGTGTGAAGCCAGGTGCAGTAGGGAGAAACTTAGTAGCCATTGCTCAAGCACTGGGATGCATGGGGTATTGCACTGGGAGAGCTGGGAAGATTCCTCAGGTGCCGGTTGCTGAGGCAACTAGAGGGAGCTAATGATCCGCACCTGCCTAGCCAGCTGACAAGAAGGGGGTCAGGGCCGGGCTCTTAGATAAACCACAGGCAGGAGGCCAGGTTGTACTTCCCTACCAGCAGTTAGGGAGTTCTCATCCATATTACAAAAGAGAGGCCTGATGAAGGAGCTGCATCTGACACTGTAGAGAGAGAAGGGATCCCTGGTAGGATTGAACGTTGTTGTGGCCGGGCGGCTTCTGTTTACGGTGTAGCCAAGAGGCTTGCGTTGTGTTTGCTATTTGTTAGACCGGTGGTTTGGGTGAGGCTATCAGGGGATGGAGAAGGCCTCATAGGGGACTCGCAATAGAGTGGGGACCCCAGCGCCAATGAGGATGCAGCATATTTGGGGTGCATAGACCCCAGCCCCAGAGAAGGGGGTGTTGCTGAGAAGCCCCAGTGTGGGTGTGGTGAGCTCCAGAAAAGGGGGCAGCATTGTGGTGAGCTCCAGGAAAGGGGGTAGCATATGAGAAGGCCCTGGAGAGAGGGCGGCATTACTGAGAAGGCCCTGGAGAGAGACAGGGCTGCCGAGAGCCCGAGTGCCAGAGAGGGAGCGGAGACGGAGAGAGACAGAACAACGTCCGTTACATCTGCGAGGCTTGGGGTGTGGTATAGGGGTGGTTGGAGCCACGCATAGCCCATAAGGCTAGAGTGCAGAGGAACTGGAGATAACCGGATAACTGTGGAAGAGAGGACAAAAGGCAGCCTCCCTATAATATATATATATATATACCAAAGTCATGGCGGGCAAAAATTGGAGGGGGCCAGTTGGCAATGTGACATGGTAAAGGAGGCGGCAGGGGAGAGCACGATACCTGTAACAAGAGGGCGGTCAGGGTCACCATGTGGGTGATTGCTATAACTACTCCTTCAACTGAAGGTGAAAGGAAAAGAACCCACAACATAAAATGATGGTGCACACACCATGCCTACACGTACAATGGAATGGAATGAAATGGGGAGCAGCTTGTGGCTTGCCATGAGGGTTAGTCTAGTCTAGGGTTTCCCTTCCCTTCTTGGGAATTAACCTCAGGATTTTTTTGGCCATTAGCCAACCCCCCTGTTCTGTCTTGCTACTCCCAGCACAGGGGTAAACAGCTCAGCTTTGGGCTTCCCACCTTGGCATGGGCAAAGGCAAAAAAGGGCTTCCATGTGTTCCCTTATGTTGGCTGGATCCCTAGGACTGGGAGGAGGGCAGCTTTGCCAGGAGTGATGCAGGCAGTGATGGGGAGCTTGTAGGGGCATGAGTGAGCTGTAAACCTTTTTGAAATAGGGTAACTGGGAATGTGTGATTTGAAGACAGCTGGAGGAATCAGGCCATTGGCAGCGTTGTTTGAGTCTGAGTTCTAAGATTCATAGATTGTAAGGCTGGAAGCGACCTCAGATGACCATTGGGTCCAGCCCCCTGCAGCAAGCAGGAAAGACAACTGGGGTCAAGTGACTCCAGCAAGATGACCATCCAGTCTCCTCTTGAAGATTTCCAGAGTAGGTGATTGCACCACCTCTGGAGGGAGCTTATTCCACAGTCTGGACACTGTGATGTGGGCAGTTTCTATTACATGCTGGGACTGCACTGTCATTCATCACAAGGATGCAGGGCAGCACATATGTGGTTGGCATCCTAGGCCCTCATGAACTACTGCCTCAGCACCTTGCATTTAAAACAACACTGGTGTCAGCTGTGCTTGTGCCCATGGACTGGCATTTCTGCAGTGGTCCATTTTAAGACTGCTTGGTTACAATGGCTGGAACAGAGTGCCCACTGGTTCTCCATATCCCCTCAGATGGTAATCGGGTCTCATTCTGATTCCACTTGGTACAGTGCTTGCAGACAATAATGGAAGTGGCTGGCAGAGCCATGGTTTCTGTTTGGGCTGTCTGCTCAGGATGTCCCTTTGATGGTTCATGTTCATACCCAAATTTTGATAGTGATCTTGATCATGTGGGTGGTGAGCACAGAAAGGCTGGCAAGTCACCATAGAGGGCAATAAAAAGGTGGGTGAGACCACATGTGACTTGTCATCTGTGGACAAGGGATGGGGCAGGAATAGTGAAGTGAAGGATGCCTGGAAGATCACTTGGTCAGCTTGCCCCAGGCTAATGGCTCATAAGTGTACAGATGTATTTTTTGAAGTCCCAGGAGAAAACAATAGGACTTGATCCAGGAGAAAAGACATGTATATACATCTGTAGATTCACATTTTGGCATGGGGAAAAAATGCTTCCTCCTGGGAAAAATCCAACATCTGTTTATAGCCTAAAAGGAATAATAGGTCAGAATGACCCTTATGTTGGCCTCTGACAGCTCACTTCATTAGCATCATGTCACTTGTGCTTGGTGAATGCCATTTGGTTCCTTCAGAGCAGGGCAACTCTATAGCAATTCCAACTCCTATTTTGTTCTACAAAGGCCTTTGGCCTTCACGGATGAAGACCTGGCCACCACACAGAGAAAAGGCATTCTCCACTAGCTTTCAGGGCTTTCATGCTTCACATGAATGCTGCCGTTGAAAAATCTAGGCTCATATTGCTGGGTTCACGGGAACAGCCTATGGCTCTGTGTAACAGAGAGCCTGGGGCTTTCTGTTCCTGTAAGGGAGAAGTAGCTCAGTGAGGGAGCACTGCCAGCCAGGTAGGGTGCAGCAGCTGCAGGTTTCTGGGGCAATGAGGTCAATCGGCAGGCACCTGCAGGCAGCCCAGGCAATCTGCTAACAGGAAGGAGGGAGAGCCCTGGGAGGATAGAAGCCTTAGGTTCAGACTAGCAAGCTGGTCTCTCCCTGACTGCCACAAATGAAGAGCTTCTGGCATCAGGGCTCTTGAAGGGACTGCAGTGCTGCATGTAGATCCCCAGTGTAGCTCGGGGAGCTCCCTAGGATATAGCCCAGGGCTGGGAGTTATCTTAGGTGAGAGGTAAGGGAAAGTTC
>NW_005842594.1:0-13042 GCF_000455745.1 Alligator sinensis | reverse complement strand
TCTTTCCCTTAAAGAAAGAATCTTGGTGGGGGTCCAGTTGGACTGGGGCCCATGCAAAGGCCTGTGGGTAGCCTCCCTTAATCTTATTATTCCATCAAGGCATGGCAGGTGAGACGGAAGGGAAGGCACCCTAGGGCAGAGCAGGGCATGGTCGTGGAGCTCCTAGGGGGCATCACAACTTCCCGTGGGATCCTGACATGCTACACTCTTTACCACAAGAGAGCAAACAACTTCAGGCTGCCACATTGTGTTCCAAACAGGACCTTTTCTTGAGAGCTTTGCTTGGGATAACAAGTGAAGCCATCAGGGGCTACACAATGGAAAACATCCTGTTAGCCAGAGGTGAAGAGAGCAGCAATCAAGGGATGCTTTGTTTGATCCTTTGATATTGAAGTGATAGCTGTCTCAGCAACACTGGCCAAGACTTTTGTAAACAAGAGCCTGAAGTTACACTCCAAAGTTGATTTCCAGAAGGACTCCACCATGATGCCTGATCACTGATCCCAGGGGCAGGCATTCAAGCAAATAATACCCTATCTTTTTTCTTGTAGCATGTGGGTTTGGTGCATTGTTTGCGATCATGTTTGCATATGAATGTGTGTATATATTTGTAACCCGGGTGGTACAGAAAGGATACTATAATATTTTTAAGAATTATTTTGTTCACAAAATAATAGCCCATTGCAAGGCCTGACTTTCCCAGGAGGCTGGTAATATTTAGGCCGGCATGGAAGCACTGGTCTTTATAACTAAGGTCTTCTGTCACACTAGAATAACCATATCTCCTGAAACAAACCAGAAAACCTGAAGGAAAAGGAATGGCAGATAAGCAGGGAAATCAAAGACCCCTGTGAGAGCCCCTGGCTCCAGGGATTGCTCCCCATTTTGAAAAGCTTTGGCATCACTACTATTGCCTCCACTATTCAATGTCCCTAGCTGGAAATACAGCGGAGTGTTATCAGTTACATGAACCTTTCATTTACAGTCTGTGAGACGGAGCACAGTGACAAGAACTAATATCTTCCACACCATACAGGGACAATGGTGTTAACTACTGGTACAGAGTGGAATGAAAGTAGTGTTAGGATTCAGTCCTGCGTACCTGCTAGACTGATTGCACAAGAATAGCATTAGCGATCCTAGGGGATACAGGACATAGACTCATGGAGGAGCAATGGTCTCAAGTTGCAGTAATGGAAGTTTAGGTTAAAGATTAGGAAGAATTTTCTCACTAGGAGAGTAGTAAAACACTGGAACAGGTTACCCAGAGAGGTGGTGGAAGCCCCATCCTTGGAGGTTTTCAAGACCTGGCTAGACCAAGCCTTGGCTGGGATGATCTCTTTGGGGATAGTTCTGCTTTGAGCAAGGAGTTGGACTAGATGACCTCCTGAGGTCCCTAACAACCCTAACTTTCTATGATTCTACTCCCCGCAGCTTGGTGTCATCCACAAACTTTCTGAGTGCGCACTCCATCCCATCTTCCAGGTCATTGATGAATATATTAAACAGGACAGGCCCGAGGACTGACCCCTAGGACACTCCACTTGATACCAGCTGCCAGCTAGACATCTAGCTATTGACTGCTATGCTTTGAGCCTGACAATTCAGCCCATTTTCTATCCACTTTGCAGTGCATTCATTCAACCCAGACTTCCTTAACTTGCTTGGAATAATGTTGTGGGAGACCATATCAAAAGCCTGGGTAAAGTCAAGCCTTGCTAAAGCCTACTGCTACTGTGGCTATGGCTATGGGGGTGTTTTTGAGGCCATGTACTAGGGTGTCAGGGGAGGCACTCTGCATGTTGAAACCTGCTCTGGGCAGTAACTTGAAGTGATGAGGCCTTGGTCTGAGGCAGTGGACATGGGCTGAGGGGCTTATCCAGAGAAAGGTTCAAAGCCAGGAAGGCTGAAGCCCAAAAAGTTTTGAGGTCTGACGGGCCAAATGTTGGTTTGGGGTCCTCCAAACTGCAGCCAAATAATATCTTCAAGGCAAGGACATGGCTATGAGGGCAGATGGAGGCCAAACTTATAGTCCATAAGGCACAGTGAGTGCCAGCAGACACACTGTGAGCCTGTGAGACTACATTTTGGTACTGGTAAAAGAGAGAAGCCCTGGGGGACTACCTTTAAAGGGGAAGCACCACTAGAGAAACATAGAGACCCTAGCACTGAGTTCATGGGTAAAGAAGACCTGAGGACTTAGTATGGAGCTAAGAGAAGCAGGGGGAGCACAAAAGAAGATAGTCTTGGCCCCTAGAGCCAGCCAGTTTATCATTGGTAACATCAAAGGCATGACAAAGGAGAGATGAGAATTGTGGGAGGCCACAGAGTGCAGCAACAATCGGGTAGCTTTTGCAGTAAGCAGAAAGAAGTAGCTCTAAAATAAGCAGCTCAGTTGTTGGACTGTCTTGAGGCAGTTTTCCTGGGAGCTAGTGACTTTTGGTTTCTGACTAGTGTTTGAGTGTTTGCCTAGTGTCTGGTGTATGTGTGTGTTTTCTGTAGTTTTACTCTTCCCCCTTCCTCCCCTGAAGTGACTGATTGACAGTGTTTACTTTGTGTGGGGCTGGCTTGGCTAATTAAAGGGTGGAGCTAGGCTAGGCAACTTTATAAAAATGCAGCCCCTTTGGGAACAGTATGAGCAATTAAAAGAGCACAGAACATAGAGAAGGAATTTGCCTAGAGCAGTGATTCCCAAAGTTTTTATGCCGTGGCCCAGCAACCACAGCCCAGCAGTCGCAGATGACCGCAACCAGAATTTCCAGCCAGAAGACAGGTAAGGATACCACCACCCCCAAGATGGGGCGGGGTACAAACCCTGCGATGCCGCGGGCCCTGCAGAAGGAGTCATGGACTCTCCATCTGGCTGGGGCGGGGGCGTGCAGTTTGCTGGTCCATGGCCACTTCCAGTCTGGCAGCCAACTGTGCTGTGGACCAGCAGCTGATGCGCCACGGCCCAGCACCAGGCCACAACCTGGGGATTAAGAACCCTTGACCTAGGGAGTTCACCCTAGGAGAGTCAGGGGTTAGGAGACTCTGTGTGTGTGTGTGCACGCGCGTGTGCGCACGCGTGTGCATGTACACCCAAGTGTGGGTGTCTGGTATGTGGGTTTTTGTGGTGTGGTTTTCTTTACATTGTTTCTTTGGGTGGGGGGGGGGGGGGGGGTGTTGGTTTTTTTTGTTTGTTTGTTTATAGTTTAGGTAGGGAGCTGAGAAGGCAGAAGTGGAAGCTGGGTCAGCAGTTGTGACCTGTGTGAGATGTGCCACATTCATGTTTCTCTTAGGGTCAAGACCACTTCATCTCCACCAAGTGTAAGCTGGTATCTGCCTTAGAAGAAAAGATTCAGGTTGGAAGCATGAGTATCCATGCTGCATTAAACCAAAGCAAAGGAAGATTAATTGGACAGGAGTGATGAGAGGTTAGTACAGGAAAGGCCAAAAGGAAATAAGAAGTGATAACATGCAGCTCCTTTGAAGAAGGAGAATCCCCAGAATTCAAAAGGAGTAGGCTGAAGCCAGCAATTGTTTTCAAGCACTTTAAATTGGAACAGCTGAGGAAAAGGTAAAGGAAGAGACATGTGCAGACATGATGCAGAAGACTCTGAAGTCTAGGGTATAGGAAGTGCGGGACCCCAGGAAAGGGGGATCTCAGACTACTGCACCAAGAAGAAAGAGAAACGTGCTTGTTAGGTGGTGAGTTCCTGCCGTTGGGGACACAGGAACCAATTTGTTGTCTGGATATGGGGCCCAAGGATGTATGTTGTCTGCCTCGAGTCTGAATTCTGAGAGAGACTTCTGAAGCTCATCCCTCCCTCAAACCACTATCCTTTCCTGCTTGTCCATGTAGGCACCAATGACACCGCCAAAAAAAAGCAATAAGAGCAGAGATTATTAGGAGGCTTTTGGCAGGAGGGTTAAGGAGCTTGGAGTACAAATGTTTTTCTTGTCAATCCTTTCCATGGAAGACAAGGGGAGAGGTAGGGACCAGTGTATCTTGGAAGTAAATGCATGGCTGAGATTATGGTGTCAGCATGAAGGCTTTGGGTTCTTTGAGTGTAGGTAGATATTCTTGTGAGGAGGACTGCTATCAAGAGGTGGGATTCAAATGATCTGAACTGGAAAGAGCATCTTTGTGCATTGCCTGGCTACCTGGTAAGGACAGCTTTAAACTAGGTTCCACAGGAGCTGGTGAACAAAGCCCTCTAGCAACAGAGCAAGCAGTCCAAAAGACAAAGGACCAGAAGAAGCAGCTTGACTCTAGAAAAGGACCAAAGAGCCACAGGACAGCAACAAAAGGGCAATGGTGTACAAAGGTCAATCAGTAGGTCAAATGCAAAATATGTCTGATGTATGTATACAAATGCAAGAAGTATGAGGAATAAACAAGATAAGATAAGTTGGAAACTGCAGTCTGTGAAAAGAACTACTATCTGATTGGTGTCACAGAACTGTTGGGACAGCTCTTACGACTGGAATATCAACGTTGAGGGAGCAGACGGAAGTGACAATTTTTGCCCAATCAGGCCGTAGAAAGCAGTCTATAGCTGTGACCAAACACACATGCATAGCTGCAGACAGCTTCAAAAATGGCTGATTGGGTGAAAATTTGAACTCTTGTTGCATAAGGGGTCAAATGAAGATGTTTCAAAACCGAGCATCTTCTGTAACTTGTGTCTGTGCTGCCTCCCAGCCTGTCACTGTTTTCAGAATGGGAGGCAGGAAATGGAGAGAAGGGAATTTGGTCTGGTGGGGTTTTCAGCCCCAACTGGAGGGTGGGGCAGGTGGATTAGAGCCCTCCTGAGGTTGGGGGACTTCAACTCACCCACCTCACTCTTCAGCACTGGCTGGAGAACCCCTAGAATTAGCTTGCACTGCTCCCTTCCCCCACCCCCCATTCTGAAACAGGGACAGGCTGGGAGAGAGGAGGGGCCATTGCTAGGGAAAACCAGCTGCAGGCTCCCATCCAGCAGCTAGATTCCCCTCCCCCCTGGGACCAACAGTAAGCTTCTGTTTTGTCTGGAGAACTGTTGTAACTCAGAAGGCTTCCTGCAAAGCATTCTGAGTTATAGCAGGAAGCTGTGCTTCTGTCTGAGGGTTACACTTTGTTTCAGAAGGGCAGGGTTTGGAAAAAAGGCAGCAGTGTTGACTTGTATGTCAGAAATGTATACACTTGTTCATTCAGGAGAAAGAAGAAAGCACAGCAGAATGATTTTGGGTGAAGATGAAAAGTGAAAGATAGAGCACCATTTATAATGGTGGGGATTTATGATAGGTCACCAAGTCAGGAAAAGGAGGTGGATGAGGCACTCTGAAAGCAAGTGACAAAATTATCCAAAAGTTATGGTGATGGTACTGATGGGAGACTTCAATTTTCCAGGTCTCTGACAAAAGAACAATATAGCCAAACATCAAATGTTGAGCCAGTTGCTAACTTGTGTGGTGGACAGCTTCCTGATCCAGAAGATTGAGGATATAACTAGGGTATTATCTATCTTGGATCTTGTCCTGATTAGTAAGGAAAAATTGGTGTGGGATGTGAAAGTGGTGCACAGCTTGGGAGGAAGCAATCACAATATGATAGAATTCCAGATCCTGAGATGGGGAACACATGAGGTCAAAAGAACTAGGATGCTAGATTTTAAAAAGGTGGATTTCAACTGACTCAAGAAGTTACTAAGCAATCTGTCTATGGAAAGACAGACTGAAGGATACAGATGCCCAGAAAGGCTGGGAGCTACTACAGGGCACAGTACTGGAAGCCCAACAAGAAACTGTTCTGACACAACAGAAGCCCAGGAAAAATGGCAATAAGCCAATGTGGCTACACAAGGAACTTCTAGGATGTCTCAAATGCAAAAGGGAAGCATACAGACAATAGAAAAATGGGCAGGTCACCAAGGAAGCTTTCAGGGAAATAGCATGAACTTGCAAGGACAAAATCAGGAAGGCAAAGATAAAGAATGAGTTGCACCTGGCAAGGGAGCTTAAAGACAACAAGAAGAGGTTCTCAAAGTATATTTTTCAAAAGAAGAAAGACCAAGGAAGCTCCAGATCCACTGTTAAATAAACAAGGAGAACTCTTAACAGAAAACTCAAATTAGAGGAGCTACCCAACAGCTACTTTGCCTCAGTCTTCACACACAAATTTAAGCTGCAGGCAGACACCTAATAAAGATTATTTGGATAAGGAAGGGGGTCTGAATACATTCAAGTCATCGGGGCCAGATGACCTTTGTCCCATGGTACTGAAGGAACTGGCAGAAGAGATCTCGGAATTCTTTGTAAGGAGCTTCATGAAGTCATGAAAGATGGGTGATGTACTAGAGGACTTGAAAAGGGCCCACAGAGTGCCCCTCTTTTAAAAAGGCAAAAAGCATGACCCAGGGAAGTAGTGACCAGTTACGCTCACTTCAATACCCAGGATGTTACTGGAGTATATCTTCAGGAAGTCCACTTGCAAGCATCTGGAGGAGGAAAGGCTGATCACAAGCACCCAGCACGGATTTACTAAGACCAAAATGTGCCAAAAAAACTTGATCTCCTTCTTTGACAAAGAAACATGGGCTAGACAAAACTAATATTAGGTGTATTGACAACTGCTTCAATAGCCACAGGCACAGGGTAATTATAGATGAATCCATGCCAGAATGGCAGGGGGTTTTGAGTGGAGCCCCACAGGAGTCTGTTCTGGGCCCGGTGCTATTCAACATGTTTATAAAAGGTTTTTGATGTTGGAATAGAGAACTTGTTGAACTATTTGCAGATGACATGAAACTGTGAAGGACTACAAATATGCTGGAGGATACGAGTGTAATTCAGAAAGATCTTGGTAGATTAGTAAGGTGTGCTGGAGCTAACAGGATGAAGGTCAATGCTGACAAATGTGAGGTGCTACATTGGGGGGGGGGGGGGGGGGGGGAGGGAGTCAAAACACAAATACAACATTTCTGACAACTGGCTGCATAGGCATTCACTTTGTTTTTTGCCAGTGGGTGCTTGCAGCCTTAAAAACAAACAAGCAAAAATAACCCAAAGAAACCCAGCACTTTACTTTTAACTTGGTGCACTCCTTCACTGAGCCCATGCATTTCCAGAAGAGACAGCATGTTACTTCTACCTGGCTCTGCAGCATCTGTAAAAAGCAAGCGCTTTAGTGATGGGCAAGGTTCTTTGAGTAGATGTGATCTCTTTTATGAGACCTACTGAGTAGTTGGAAAAACATTCTCAGCAAGCTTTTGGGCTCCATCACCCTTCTTCAGGCATAGGAAGTCTTGTTGTTTTGAGACTCCAAGGAATGAGAGAAGCTAGAAGTGTGACAGGATGTCATTGAGAATGTAAACAGGTAGAAATTAGGAAAACAAAAGGTAAGGCAGGGAAGGTTGGGGGGAACCGGGTGGTGGGGGAGAATGTACAATTCTAGTAATTCAAGGTAAAAAAAGAGGCTGTCTGTGAAAAAGGAAATAGCTGGAAATTAGGAAAACAAAGGGCAGAAGAGTAGGGGAGGGACCGGGAGAAAGAGGGGAGGAGTGTAAGAAGTCAGGTCTAGCAGGTACCTTGTGAATCCTATGTCAGGCAGGTTGTAATGTGTCATCAGGAATCCAGTGTCTATATTGACTCCATGATTTTTGTATCCAGTAGATTTATGAAGTGAAGTTTGTAGGCTCATCTATGAAAGGTATTTGGTAAATTCCCTTTCCCTTTGAACTTACAAAACACCTTTCATAGATGCTAGAGGAATACTTTTATTCTGTTTCACAGAAAGACTAATTAAAATAAAGCTGTCTTTTTTTTTTGGCCTTTTTCCAATCTAGAGTTTCTCTTTCCTCTCTCATGCTTTTACCTCTATCCTCTGCACTTAATTCTCTTAGGGAGTACTGAAAGGTAGCTCATTTTTCCCTTTGCCTCTTGAGCAAACATTAATGCACTGAAAGATTTCATTTCTGCTATACAAAGAGGTTTGGGTCACATTCAGGGTGGATTATTTCCGCTGTCATCTTTGTAATTAGTCTAGTCTGGTTTATTAGAGAAAACAAAGCCAGATTGTTTTTGCAATTGGTGATAATAAGGATGTCCCTGTAAAATCATTCCTTTCATCCTGGGCAAGAGAAATAGCAATTACAGCCTTGATTGATGACATGTTAGCAATGCCACATTATTGCCTTGTTAAGAAATGGAATAATTTAGTGGAAGCTCTTTGACAGATGAGTTTTTGGATTACTGAATATTTTAAACAAAAATCACATCAAATCCCTAAATTCTCTCTCAAGAGAGCCAGAATGCTCATTTTATGTATTCCACTAAATTTCAGCATTCTCTTAAAAGGAAAGGCTGACACTGCCAATACCTGCAGTGAATGTGGTGAAGAAGTTTTGAAGGGGCCTTTCAGCATTCATCCACTCATCCATGAGGGATTTGGTGGCAGTTTACAAATATATCAAGGGTGAGCATCAGGGACTAGGCAAACAACTTCACCAAAGTGCCACAGAGGAAAACCAGGAGCAATGGTCATAAACTCCTAAAAGAAGGTTTCAGATCAGATATAAGGAAAAACTTCTTCATGGTTCATGACCAGACTCTGGAGGGGGTGGTACAGGTACCTACCCTAGAGATCTTCAAAAGGAGACTAGATGCATACCTTGCTAAGGTTATTTGACCCCAGAAGTCTTTTTTGTCCACATCTCATGAGGTCCCTTCCAGCCCTAAACTTCTGTGAACCTGTGAATTATTTTTTTTTCAGATTTGGTCTCTATTCACTTTCTCTTTGTAGGAAAGATTTAAAAAAAAAAAAAACCACTTTTGTAAAATTTAACAGATTGAGAAACAAAGTTTTTGAATGATCAGCCTCTTACAAACCCACACTAGCAACTTGAAAGCCCAGTTAAATTAACGAGTTAGCTCTCTTAATGGGAGAAGCCTGAAAAAATAAAAAACCCCCCCCCCCCCCCCCGGCCAAATATGGAGGGGAACCAGGTGCAATTTTGAAAGAAAATGGTTGATTCATAACTTGAAATTTATCCAGGACTTTAGGGGTATGTCCACACATGCAGGCATGTGCACTTGCAGCAGCCCAAATAAAAGGGGCAGAAATTTGTGATGGGGATTTTTGTCTCAGCACACACGCATGAACATGTACATTGGTGCAGGGAAAGTTGTGCCAGTTGAGGCAACTGATCCTGCACAGCTCCTGATGGAGCTGCAGCCAGGGGGAGCTAGAGCCTGGGGCCAGCACCTTTGCAGGCCCTAGTAGTATAAAAAGCTGTCCTGGCAAGCAGCTCAGGGCTACTTGCTCTCAGGAGCTTCTGGGGGAGGAGCCTCTGGGAAGAAGTTGGCCATGCCCCTTCCTGTCCCAGGCTGCTGCTGGTTGCTGCAAGCTTGGTCTCAGGAGCTTCTGCAGAGGCGGCCAGGCCCCTTCTTGCCTCTGGCTACTGCTAGCATGTTCTCAGAGCTTTTTGGGGGAAGTTGTCTGTAGTCCTTCCTGCCTGGGGCTGCTGCTGTTGCTGCACTCCCCCCCACAGGGGGGGGGGGCTCTGCTGCACACTGCTGTCCCACCTTGGAGAGGGGCCCACTGCACTCCAACCCACCACCCCAACATTGCACCGCACTCCAGCTTCTGCACCCCTGTTCTGGCCTGCCCAACCCACTGCCAAGGGACAGCCTAGGGGGGGAGCCTGCACTGCCTGTGGGCCCCCTCCCCCAAAATTACTGCCAGAGTCTAAAGTTTCCTTGCCTGCCACAACTGCCTTGGCAGGCCACATCTCACCTTCACCTCCACTTTCACCCGAAGCACATCCCAAGTGCTGAGCTGGATGGCTACTATCACTGCTGCTGCTGTTGCTGGTACTGCTGTTGTCTGTTGTGCTGCTGTCCCCTCTCAGGAGAGAGGAAAATTCCCTGTTGCACCACCTTGCACCACTCACCACCACACCTGCACTGAATTACTCCTCAATTGACTGATTGCTCCTGCACTCCACCAGAGCTGTCTCACTGCATCTGATCCTGCTTTGTTTTCCTGCCTATTGCTTTGCTGCTGAGTGGCTGGCTGGAGGCCTGAGGGGCTTGTGGACTGATCTTCAACAAAGTGCCTCCACCACTCCAGCCATCTTTTACATCTGCCTCAGCAGCCTTCCCTGTCTGTTTTTTGCCCTTGTGTGGTAAATCCCGTGGTCCACTCCCCTTGCCCTGGTGTCTGTTGTGTGGCTGAGTAAGCCAGCTTGAGTCTCCCCAGCCTTTGTGAGTGTGTTTTCCCCCTCCCCCACATTCCCCAAGCATAGCCCTCCCAGTCTTTTCCCTGTGGGGCTGTAGCTCAGTAAGCTTCACCCCCCCGCCCCATTTTCCCCACAACCCCAGCCTGCCCCTATTAGATTCACCAGCCCCACTATATATTTTGGTTTTCTTTATTGTTTTCCTCTCCCTCATGTGAAACAATGGCAGGGGAGGAACTTTCGGGGGGGGGGGTCAGATGCCCCCACAGAACTTCCTGCAGCCCCCACTATGGGGGCAGATCCCAGCCACCCCACAAGAGGATGCATGCTCCTGAAGCCTCCACCTCAGAAGCAGAGTCCAACCAACCTCCTCCAGGTGTAGAGAAGCCTGCAACCCCCACTGCAGGGGCAGGCAGGACTGGCAGGGAGCCAGCAGGGCCAGGGGGTCTCCCCTAGCCAGGCCCCACCCTTGGTTTCCAAGCCACTCCCCCTACCATCAAGGTCCAAGGGGAAGGGCAGTGGGAAGGGCTCCTCTTCCACCGCCTCCTCCACAGCTGGGGGTGGGAAGGGCAAGGGCCCCACCCCCAAGCCTAGACCACTGGTGTCTGAAAGGAACAGGTGCACTACACCAGCCAGCACACCCATTCAGCCTGTCCCTGGCCCTAGCTCTGGCCCCCCCAGTGGGGGAACCCCAGCTATGCACAGGTGGCTGTGGGGCAACCCAAAGCTGCAGGGCCTGGACCCTACACCACCAGCCCTTCCATCTTGGGAGTCAAGGCCCCCTTTTCAGCACTCACCCGCAGGTACAGGGTGAAGTGCCAACTTCCCATGTGTGAACCTGCATTTTGAGACCTGGCTGCAGGCCCTGGCTTGGGCAGTGGGGGCCCCCCATGATCATGGCAGCCTCCTGCTTCCATGGCAAAAGGGTCCTTCTCCTTGCCTTGGTAGCTACCGCACAAAAGGCAGTGGAGAGGGGGCTCATGGTGGAGGGCATGCATGTTCCCCTTGAGCCCCTAGAAGAGCTGGGAACCAGGGTGGTCCTCAGCTCCATCCCTCCCTATGTTCCTAATTGGGCCCTGCTCCCCCGGCTCCAGACCCTGGGGAAAGTTATCTCCCCGGTGGTGGCCCTCTCACTAGGGTGCCGAGACCCCAGCCTCCGCCATGTTCACTCTTTTTATCATCAGGTTATGATCCAGCATCCAGCTGAAGGCTGAGGGATGCCTCATGATTCCTTTTCAGGGGGCCCTGGTGAGGGTTTTCTATACACTAGGTGTAACAGGTACACGATCTGGGCCGCTCTTAATGTGGCCCACACACCTGTCTCTGGGGCAACCACCTGCCTACTCTCCTGCCATGCCTTGTTAATTAATTAGTGTTAATTAGCAGGAGGCTGCCCTGGTACTGCCCCGCTGCCAGGGGGCGCTATCTGCGGCTCCTTTCCTCCCCAATACTGCAGCCCAAGCCTCGCAGATGTTAACTCAGGTCTATCCCTATCTTGGCCCCTTCCTGTTCTCTCTGGACCTTCTCTATGATGCTAACGCCCTCTCCTGGGGCTCCCCATGCCAAACTTGGGCTTCCTAATTATGTTGCCCCCCCCATCTGGGGCTCACCATGCCCACACTTGGGCTTCTTAATAGTGTTGCCCCCTATCTGGGGCTCACTGTGTCCAACTTGGACTACTCAATCACGCTGCCCTCTCCTGGGGCTCACAGTGCCCAACTTGGGCTCCTCAATCATGCTGCCCTCTCCTGGGGCTTGCCACACCCACACTGGGGCTTCTCTGTCACCCCCCCTCTTGGGCTGGGTCTATGTACCCCCTATACTGCGCCTGCACTGGCGCTGGGGTCCTCACACTCTGCTGTGAGTCCCCTATGAGGCCTCCTCCATCCCCTTATAGCCTCACCCAAACCACCGGTCTTGTAACAACAACAAAACACAAGCCCCTGGGCTGTAACATAAATTGAAGCCGCTTAGCTAAAACAACATTGCTCAAGCCTCAAGAGCTGCCATAAGCCATACCTGCGGTCAGGCTTCTTCCCATATCCTAGCTTAGGGAACTCCTGCCTCTCTAGCTGCTGGCAGGGAACTGCCTCAGGCCTCTGCTCCTGGGCTTTATAAGGGTCAAGCCCTGCCCCTTCTGGTCAGCTGACCTTCTTTGGTTGCCCCGGCAACCCACAGCTGTGCTCCTTAGTCACAGCTAGGGCTCCTTCCTTAGCAGTTTCCCCTCTTCAGGCACAGGGCACCTCAGTGCTCTGTGACACTAGGGGACCTGCGATGCTTCCAGTGCCGTGTGCCAGGGCACTTATATCATAAGTGCCCCATGGGCCAGGAGAAGTGGGCATCCACAGGTCCCACTGGCAAGAGGAGTGCCCCTGCCACCAGTACCTTTCCCTCCTCACGCCTCTGTGGCACCCCAGCCACATCATCGTGCCCCACTGTGAGCTCAGGGGACCCTGCTCCCAAACTAAGTTTGGCGTGGTCCTGGGGAGGGCAGCAGCAACCAAGAGGAGAGAGGGAATGAGGTTCCCCTGCCCAAATTATGCTCCTGCCATAGATGCCCCACCCACCCAACCCTAACCTTCTCCTACTGGAGCCTGTCCACCTGAGGACCACCCCATTGCTGAGTGGGTGCAGGTCCCCTCTGGGTGAAAAGGCAAGAGGAAGGCCCGGGCACAGCTGGAGATCTCTGACATGGAGATCCACCCTTCCTTCCGAGACCACCACACAGACAGAAGGAGTGACCTAGCCTCCATGGGCCTCCTCAGCAGCACCTGACACCCCACCCCTAGATGGGATGTAAAAAAAAAAAAAAAAAAAAAAAAAAAAAAACCCCGACACACCCA
>NW_005842593.1:1015812-1024389 GCF_000455745.1 Alligator sinensis | reverse complement strand
TGTATGCATACCAGCCCAGCCACTGGCTTTATTTTTCATTCCACCCAGGAAGATCACATACCAACTGCTGAAACTTCCTTGGCCTGACGAAGGGTTTTTGAACCCGAAAGCCTGCTTAATAATTATTTTCCAACTATTTGGGTTGGTCTAATAAAAGATATCAGATTCACCCAAGGAACCTTGTCTGCTTATTTACTACAGGTATTCAAAGTCAAGTCAAACGAGCCCAAACCAAACCAAACCAAAGTCCAATAACTAGCTATAGGTGATGATTTCTCACCAAACAGTGAACAAGAGAGACGGTCTGTTCCTTCCAGCTTCTCAAGATAGGTGGGGTGCAGCAGCAATTGGTGTCAGAGAGATTTCTCACTCTTAAAGCATGCATGCGCTGTTAGCTGTTTTCGCTTCATTCTCGGCAGCGCTGAGTGTATAGATGGTGGCGGGAGCAGTGGCCACGTGCGAGCTCATCGTGTGCCAGGGAGGGAGGGGGTGCTGACAGCCAGCTGCACATGAAGCCGGTGGCTTGCAGAACGGGGGATATTTGGGTGCAAGAAAGTGGCACAGGGTTGTGATGTAAAAACCGCCATCGCTCATCTTGCCCTTCCAGCGGTGGTAATGATTTCTCTTTTACTCTAAACGTTACAGACTTGGGAAGCTTCTACCCAGCTATTAAATTTAGCTGGGCACCCCATCCATTTCACCAGTAACTGCTTTTTTCTTCCTTTTCCTTTACTTGCTAGGACTTTTTTCAATCCTGTAAACTCTGTCCTGTTTGGGGTTCACTTTTTGTAGTTCTTCAAGATAAAAAGAACCCTTAATAGGTTCATTTTTGTAATCGCAGAGAGGGGTCTGCACTGGCTTAATGACTTCATCCACTATGAAAATTTCATTGGTGAATGTTTGTTCATAACCTTTTTCGAATCTCCCTTTGGTTCTAGACACCCTCACGTGGTCTCCTTTTCTGAACAGGGGTATTTCATAGTTTCATAGTAGGTAGGGGTCAGAAGGGACCTGAATAGATCATCTAGTCTAACCCCCCGCCACTGGTTGGAGCACACGCTGGGATCACATGACCCCAGACAGGTGCTCATCCAACCTTTTTTTGAATTTACCCAAGGTAGGAGTGAGGACCACTTCCCTAGGAAGTTGGTTCCAGATCCTAGCTACCCTGACAGTGAAACAGTGCCTCCTAATCTCTAACCTGAACCTATTCTCTAGCAGCTTCTGGCCATTGTTCCTCAGTGTTGCTGCTTTTGTTTTAAAGTAGTCTCCGTACACAGTTTTCCACAGCCAGGGAGCTGTTCAGGAGTTCATATCAAGGGGCCTGGCATGGATAGTTCTGTGAAAGCTTAGACAGTTCTCTGAAACGGAACAGATTTCACAGAATGGATAGTTCTGTGAAAGCTGTTTAGAAACTGTGGTAATGCATCAATGTAGCGAAAGGTGTTGTGGGCTGTAAAATACCTCCACATCTTTGATTTTAATGTTCTGTTAAACCGCTCTACAACTGCTGCTTTCATGTCGCTATTTGTAACAAAATGGTGGATATTATACTGCTTTAGCAGTTTGCTTAAAGGTTTATTTAAAAAATCTTTCCCCCAGTCACTCTGTAGTTTTTGAGGCACATGACCCACTGAGAATATGCTTTTAAAGGCCTTGAATATTTCACCCGCCAACCTGTCTTTTAGCCCAAAGGTCCAGGCATGCTTGGATAATATGTATATCGCTGTTAAGATGTACAGGCAGTCCTGAGACTTACGACGCAATTGGTTCCTGAAAACCACATCTTAAGTTGAAACGTCGGAAGTCAGAAGCAATTTTCCCATAGGAACAGTGTTATAAATGGGGAATTGGCTCCTTTACAATGGTCGATACAGCTGCGTCCATCTGGTAAGTCCATTGTGGTGGAAGGAGACGGGGAAAGGAAGGGGTGTGGGGGGCAGATCAATGCCTCCCGTGGTGAGGGAGGAACTGGGGGTGGTACAAGGTGTAGGGCAAGTGCTGCCCAGCCAGGGCCGGGTGGGCACGGGATTGAGCTGTGGCTCATTGGGGGAGCGTGGGGAGGGAGGGGGAGGTGGCTCCCACTGCTGTGTGCTGCTCGCCTGGTGGCATCGGGGCATACAGTAGACAGCCTCCCGCTTAATTAACAACAATTAATTAACAACAAGGCGTGGCAGAGGAGAAGGCGGGTGGTTGGCCCATAACAGGTGGGTGGGGCCACCAGTAGACGGATCCCGAGCAGGCCCCCCGTTACAATCCATCATCAGCCTTGTCTTGAACTCCTCTCTTTTAGATATGAACAAAAATAGTTTACGCAAGATACCTTCATTCTCACAGATCCACCGATCCGTAAGTTTTGAAAGCTCTCTATAAAGGCAATCATCTACCTGCAAAGAGATTATATAGTTAACGCAGACCCACCCTGTTCCCGTAGAAACCCGCTCCCTCCAAAAAAAAAAAATCTAGATTAGTTACCTCAGCAGAGCCCTTGTAGTTTAGCTTGTCTGCCACTTCCATGCTCTCTGCCTTTGGCTCTGATACGGTCTGTTGGGGGTCTGCCATGGTCCCCAGATCTGTTTTGGGAGTCTGGGAGCCTGTCTCAACCATCGAGATCTCATCCATAGTGCTGCTGAGAGAGATCTGAACAGTGTCTGAGGCTTACAAAGTGTAAGAATCCATATTGGTTTTGTCTGCATTAGCGTGGTCTCAGAAAGCATGCAGCCTGGTTTGGAGCGTTTCCCACCAGGATTTAGAAAAGAGGCAGGCCAGGGACTTCCAGCCTAGGTCCCACCCCATATACTTGCCCTGATTGGTTTGGCGCCGTTCTTGGGGAACTTTGATGCCCCGAAATCCCCCTACCCCACAGATTGGTCGAGGGGTGTAGGGCAAGTTGTTAGAGGGGTCACAACCCCTTGCTACCTGATAGCCCGTGCCTCTGCCTCACAGCCGAGGGGGGCTGAACTTCTGGGGTCTCAGGGTGGGCCATGTAGCTTGAGGGGTGGGGTTTTCTGATCAAGGAGCAGGCCTTCTGATGTCAGAGGGACATGTGATGGGAACAGAGGGTTCTGGGATGTAACATGCTGGCCAAGATGGCCCCCAACATGATGGCCAGGGGTTGGGACTTATGAGGTCACAACCATGTGATGGGAACAGGGTGTTCTGGGACGTAACATGGCAGCAAAGATGGCCACCAAAGATAGCTCCCAATATGGCGGTAAGGAGTTGGGTTACAACATGGATAGCTTCTCCCTCTCTCTTGCTACATGGGGCACCCCTCCACTGCTGCACTATGTGCCCTCGCCCCCCACTGCTGAACCATGCATCTGTTTGGGTACCTCTCCACCTGTGCACTGGATAGCCATGATTCCCTCCATCCTATCCCTATTTCCTTCCTCCCACGTGTAGTCACAGATTCACCCTTAGCTCCCCACAAAGTGTGCAGCACTGCCCTCCCCACTGGGGCAGAGGCAGGAAACAGCATCCAGAGGAAGAAGGGGGAACCTAGTAGGAGGAGCAGAAGTCAGGCCACAAGTTAATGCCTCATGAGGCCACATAAAACACACAGACACAAGTTTGCAGCTCTCTTTTCGGTTACTTTGCAGCATAAAACTTAAACAGGAAGACAAACTCTTCACAAAGAGCCCAGTGGGGGCCAGGATTCATGGTCTTCCTAGGTGACTGTAAATTCACATTTGAGACACTTGGGACTTAACTTTCTGCATGATACCTTTAGCTTTTTAATAACTACTCTTCTTTGTTGTATGCTTTTAGATCACAGCAATGGCAGGAAATATCATTCCTTGTGTCCTAGTTCCATTGATGTAGTTGTACTGGTCTAGAGCCAAAAGGAATCGACACTCGTGGAAGAGGTGGTATCTTTTACTAGACCAACTAGATATTTGCAAACAAATTATTTTATTTACTAGCTGAAACCTGCGAAACATTTGCAATTAAATTTTTATTGCAAAACTATTTCTTTAAATACAGGATTTTTAGTTATCCTTTGACCAAATACTTTAACGGAATCAAAACCTCTCACGATCGAAAAGGCTACATAAAGCTGTCCACGTGTAAACATTTTGGTGTAGGAAAGGGCCCTTGTACATGTGAGGAAATTGCACCATTTAGTGGTTTAATTGCTCTTTTTAACTATTTAATTGCATAATAGTGTACACATTTGGCAGCATGTTACGATTAAATTTTGTAACAGTGTAAACGTTCGGTGGCGTATTTCGATTTAAGTGACTTTTTTACGTAGCAAACTAAAACACTTCCCGTGTATTTTAGTTTGCTACATAACAAATTACAGTGATATTCCTCATGTGTACAAGGGCCCTGTCCAGAGAAGGTGGTGGGGACGGTGCACGGGGCGCTGGAAGCCCGGATGTGCTCGGGGAAGCTTGGGCTTGGCGGGTTTCCAGTGCCCCATGCACTGTCCCCAGTGCCTTCTCTGGTTGCCAGCACACCCAGCCATCCTCCTGGGGCAGCCAGCCCATTCCCGAGTGGTGTGCAACTCTGACTGGGTCCCAGGAGCTGCGTGTGAGAAGCAGGGAGCCCTGCGCTATGAAGCCAGGTTGACCTGGCCCTGCTTCCTGCCACCACATACAGCTCCCAGAACTGGCTGGGGCCACACACTGCTGGGTCATCAGCACCCTTAAGGACCACCAGCACCCTGAGGGCCTGCTACCTGCTGCTGCCACTGGTGGTGGTGGCTGTGCGCCATGGGGAGGGAGGGGGGCATGTGCGTGTGTGGAGGGGCTCCAACACCCCCCCCACAATACCTACACTCCCTCCCCTACACACCCCCGAACAAACCCCACAACCACACCCTTCCCCACACACAACTACACCCTCCCATAAACCCTATACCTCACAAACACCACACCCACTCACCCACACACCCATACTTTCCCCCACACCTGTCCCACCCCCCTGACTGACAAACCCCACATCCACACACCCGCACCCCCCACCACACACACATCCACACCGTACACACTCCTCCACATACAATATACAAGAGTAAGACTTTATTTTGAACTATTATGCAATGGCCTTTATATACACTATGCAAACATACATGAATAAGGACGATTTCTTTTTTAAAATAAAATGAAAATATGTTATAATAGATCTTTGATTTTTGGTATATGATTTCTTGGGGGGTTTTATGGTTCCAAGATGGCAACCCCCCACTTCCAAAAAGAGTACTTCCAGGACCAAAGGGATGGACTTTTGGTGGCAAAGATCAGTGTGTGTGTGGGGAGGGAGAAGGGGGAGAGTTAGGGGTAGGACTTCTGGTTCCAAGCAGTCCCCAGGGGCGAGCTACTTGCATTTCTTGACTGTGACTACACCTGGCGGTCCGCCAGCAAGGTGCAGTTTGCCTTGGACCGCTGGGGAGATTTTGACAGCGTCCTTGCCACTGCGAGGGTGCTGGTGGGGGAAGGCAAGGAGACCAAGAGCTGCAACACCCGAGTTTATAGGCAGGCCTGCAGTTTCATAGACATTGTCTATGCTTATGGGAGGGTGCCGCATGAGCCAGCGTGCCCTACACCGTGCTTTGAGATGCAAGAGGACCCTGCTGCACCCTTCCAGCCATGAGGTCATTTAAGATCGCGACCCTCAATGTCCATGGCTGCAGGAAGGGTCTCTGGAGATGCCGGGTGCTCTCCTTCCTTCAGGAGGCAGGTGTACCCCATGGTATTCTTGCAGAAGCCCCTGATGACTCCAGCCAACGAGCCTAACTGGTGGCTGGAGTGGGGAGTCAGGGTCTTTTTTAGTCACCTCTCGGCCACCTTTTGTGGGGTGGCCACCCTGTTCTCCCCAGGCCTGCAGCCGGAGGTTCTCCAGGACGCTGAGGTGGTGTCAGGCCACCTGCTGCATCTCTGGGTCCAAGTGCAGGGGCTGGTCCTGAACCTTCTGAACGTGTACGCCCCTATGACAGACCAGGAGTTGGTGAATTTTTTCCACTAGGTGGCCACTTACAGTGGCACCCTCAACCCTCGTGAGTTCCTGGTCCTTGGCGGGGACTTTATTGTCACCCTGGACGCACAAGACCGTTCAGGCAGGGAGCAGAACCAGGCCACATACTCAGGGAGATCCTGATGGAATGCTCCCTGGTGGTTGTCACCCTAACGGCCCCCCTGCCTTCACCGGGTGGGGGGAGGAGCAGGCATGCCACTCCTGGTTGAACCAAATTTATATCTCATTGCCATACTTTACCCAGGCCTACTGCTCTGGCATCCGGCCGACCCACTTCAGCGATCATCACCTTGTCCGGGCCCAGGCCACACTGGGGCCTGAGCAACGGGGCTACAGGCATTTTAATGCCAGTCTGCCGGAGGATGTGGGCTTCAAGAAGACCTTCTGGGAGTTCTGGCTGGCCTGGCTGGAGCAACGAGCAGCTTTCCCTTCGGCTCAGAGATGGTGGGATGTGGGAAAGGTGCACATCTGGCTGTTTTGCTGCAGCTGCACTTGAGGGCACACCCAACAGAGGGAGGAGGTCCAGGAGCAGCTCGAGTGGGAAGTGCTGGAGCTGGAGAGGCTCCTCGCCACCAACCCAACCAACCTGTCCCTCCATGGACAGTGTCTGGAGAGGCGGGAAGAGCTTTGCGCTCTGGACGAGCACTGCGCCCGTGGTGTGTTTGTCCACTCGCGCAGCTCCTTCTATATCTTGGAGACGAGGTGGGGCACCAAGAAGTACAGCACCTGCCTTTTGGCAGGCGACGGCACCCCCCTCACAGATCCAGGTGAGATGTGCCAGCGTGCGCGAGCCTTCTATGAAGAGCTCTTCTCCCTGGATCTGACTGACACCGAAGTCTGTCAGACCCTGTGGGAGAGACTCCTGCAGATCAACGCGGGCAACTGAGAGTGGCAGGAGGCTCCTCTCACACTGGCCGAGTTATTGGTCGCCCCCCGCCTGATGCCTGGCTGACTGCAGAGTCCTACCGGGCTTTCTGGGACATCCTCGGCCTGGACATTGCTGCGGTCTGGGCCGAATCCGAGGGAAGTGGGGAGCTCCCCTTGTTGTGCCAGAGGGCCGTGCTGACCCTCCTGCCAAAGGGGGATCACTGGGACCTGAGGAACTGGTGTCCCGTGTCCCTCCTCTGCACGGACTGCAAGGTGGCAGTGAAGGCTGGTTCGCTGTGCCTGCGGTCCGTGCTGGCGGATGTGATCCATCCTGACCAGATGTACACAGTGGCCGGATGTTCCATCTTTGATAACCTGTACCTGGTTCGGGACCTCCTGGAGCTAGTGTGCTGGGAGGGCCTGTCTTTCGCCCTCCTGTCCCTGGAGAAGGCGTTCAACAGGGTGGATCACAGGGACCTCACAGGCACGCTGCAGGCCTTTGGCTTCAGGACCCGCTTCGTCTGGACTCTCTAGGTGCTGTATGCCTTTGTGGAGTGTTTGGTCAAGCTCAACTGGACCCTGATGGAGCCCATCTTGTTCAGGCGAGGGGTGCATCAAGGCTGCTCGCTGTTGGGCCAGCTGTATGCCTTGGCCCTGGAGCCCTTCCTCGTCCTCCTGCAGAGGCAGGTAGCGGGGTTGGTGCTCCAGGAGCTGGCGGTGTGGCGGGTCCTGTCAGCGTATACTACTTCTCGCAGTCCAGGACCCAGATGACCTGGCCTGGGTGGCGGCCTGCCAGACATTGTACCCAGCTGTATTGTATTATTCTTGCACAAGCAAACAGTATCCTGTTTTATATACTGGCATCTCTTTATGCACTGAAATTTTATACATATTTGATATTCAAGCTGAGGAAAGCTATATAAATAACACTTTGGCTTCTCCTTTTTCCTTGTTATTTTTACTCTCAGCAATACTCCAAAAAATGGAGAGAGGGAGCTAACCCTTACTGAGTGATAGGAGGCGGCTGAGTGGAGCCGGGCCGGGTCAAGCCCCGCCCAGGCCCCTACTTGGCCCAGCCCCCCAGGGAGAGAGAGAGGAGGGGGGAACTCACCTGTCCCCGTCCAAGAGGGCAGGGTCCCCCAAATCCCGGGCAATCTTCCCTTATTGCCCTAAGAGAAGATTCCTCGACGGCAGGCCCACTGCGCATGCGCGCAGTTTAAAAGGGCCCGCCGACCGGGAAAAAGCCCAGTTAGGCTCGGAAGCGGCAAGAGACACGCGGGTGAAAGACCGCTGTGCCCCCGCTCCCCCGAAGTCCCCCAGAAACCCTCCAGCAGCCGCAGAGCCCCCCGCCAACCCCCAGTACAGCCAGGGTAAGCGGGGCCCGAGTGGTTCTCCAGCCGGAGGTTCTCCAGGATGTTGAGGTGGTGTCAGGCCGCCTGCTGCATCTCTGGGTCCAAGTGCAGGGGCTGGTCCTGAACCTGAGACCACAGTCTCCCTCCAGCCCAAAGGAGGACTCTGGAACCTCCTGCTGTGTCCAGCCAGGGGCATGGACCAAGGTGGTCAAGGGCCCTAAGGCCCGCCGCACCAAGGCCCCTTCCCCACCAGAACTGAGCAACAGGTACGCACCTCTTGCTGCCCCATCAGAGCCTGCTGAGTTGCCGGCCCCCACAGGCAACATGGGCCCAACTGCAGCTACCGCCCCTGCTCTCCCCAAGACAAAACGTAAGG
>NW_005842593.1:1007163-1013198 GCF_000455745.1 Alligator sinensis | reverse complement strand
GGGGTCATCATTGACCACAAGATGAACATGAGCCTGCAGTGCGATGCTGCAGCTAGTAAAGCGACCAAAACGCTGGCTTGCATCCATAGATGCTTCTCAAGCAAATCCCGGGATGTCATTCTCCCCTTGGAATAGGCCTTAGTGATGCCGCAACTTGCACAACGGCCAGTTTTGGGCTCCACAATTCAAAAAGGATGTGGAGAAGCTTGAGAGAGTCCAGAGAAGAGCCACGCGCATGCTCAGAGGTCAGGGAAGCAGACCCTACGATGACAGGCTGAGAGCCCTGGGGCTCTTTAGCCTGAAAAAGCGCAGGCTCAGGGGTGATCTGATGGCCACCTACAAGTTTATCAGGGGTGACCACCAGCATCTGGGGGAACGTTTGTTCACCAGAGCGCCCTAAGGGATGACGACTAGGTTGAATGGTCATAAACTACTTCAAGATCGTTTCAGGCTGGACATAAGGAAGAATTTCTTTACTGTCCGAGCCCCCAAGGTCTGGAACAGCTTGCCACCGGAGGTGGTTCAAGCGCCTTCATTGAACACCTTCAAGATGAAACTGGATGCTTATCTTGCTGGGATCCTATGACCCCAGCTGACTTCCTGCCCTTTGGGCAGGGGGCTGTACTCGATGATCTTCCAAGGTCCCTTCCAGCCCTAATGTCTATGAATCTATGAATCTGTGTCTGGGGCAACTGGGTCAAGAGCGTTGGCCTGACAGTGGGTGACAGGTGGCAGGTGTGCTCGCTCACTCCCCCCGGCTCTCTGGGTTGCCTCCGGGCACAGTTCTGGACCGTGCCTTGCCCCACTTTTTTTCTGCAGGGTTGGGGTTTTTTTGGATACCTTTTTGGTATCTTGATACTTTTTTGATACCTTTTTTTTTTTATTTCCAGGTTTCAAATTTAGAGCCTGCGCTGCAAATATGCAGTGCAGGGAACATTTTTTTGTTCCCAGAGTGCCTCTTGTGGCATCTTAAACTGTTTTGAGAAGCCGCAAGAGGCATGTGCATGTTTGTCTGGACATGCACATAGAGTCTGATAAACACCAAGAAATAGAGTCAAAGCAGACTCAATTGGACGGTATACCTACACATTTTTGAGCACGTGAAGACTGATTGATTTACAGTGTGCCTACTGTAACAGATGTAGAATTTGGCTACTGTGATTAACCTAGAATTAAAGATTTTTTTTAAATCCAGAATAGTTGAGCAAAGCCATTAGCTAGGACCACTACCCCATGAGAGCAGTGAAGGATTTTATGCCTAGGACTTCACGCTGGTGAAGTAGTTTCAGTTTTGCAAACAAGACCTCACAGACCTGACTACAGGTTTCCCTCACTTTATGCGGGTTCTGTATGTACAAATTCGCTCTTATGCAATGACCCTTTTTATACCAAAAATTCGTTATATGCGAGGTAAATTCACTCTTATGCAATTGGTGTGGTGGAGCCCGCAGTCAGCTGCTTTGTACAGTACATTGTGGGAGTGACGCGCTCCAAAATCTAGTCTCCTGTGTGGATCTGTGCTCCTCACTCATTGTCTGCGACACATGTTTCTGTAGTTGCCATCCCCATTATGGCTTCTAAGCACCCCACTAGCTTATCTCTTATGGATGTTCCCCTGCCTGTACCTCCTACCAGTGATGTGGAGTCTGACACTGAAGATCCGTTAAGAAACTGCATAACATTCTGCAGCATTAAAAAGAAACAGATTGAACAAAAATAAGTACCCAGGGGGTCTCAATGAACTTAGCTCTGTAGAAGTCACAGGTATTTCCTAATACTTCAGAGTGCTGAAGGCAATCACAGCCTTTCCTGCATTTGGAATACCAATCCCAAGCCTGCAACAGCAGTTGTAATGGATCCATTCATCTTGAGACTACTTCTTCAGTCATTGCTTCTACTCATCCCTGGGCCTGAACCAAGGTAAAACAACACACACACTCGTTTTTTTTAGAAAGGGAATTCAAACTTGTCTGCAAAGTAGAGTACAACATGTTGTCTCTAACTCTTCTTTTCTCAAAGAGACCTCAAGACACTGTAGAATAGGGACAAAGGCATTCTGCAAACGTATTGTATCACAATATTATTGTATCACAAGCGTATTGTATCACACGGGTGCATACTTAGGAATGCATCAGCTTTGATGGGCCCACAGATGGTATGGACCCCAAATCAAAAGAAGGCCTTAGGCCAGGGATTGGCAACCCCCCAGCATGCATGCCAATTAGTGGCATGCAGAGACATTTACCCTGGCATGCCAGAAGGCGTGGGAGGCAATTGTTTAATTTTTTTTTTTTAAGTTACCGCTCTGAGCTCTCCCGAGCAGTCACAGGTCACAGCGCCAGGGCAGGCACTGGGGGCGGAGTCGAGCGAACAGAGGCAGGGGACGCTGTCCGTGTTCTGCACACCCCACCCCTGCTCCAACCTGGTGTCGTGGGAGAAAACTCCCTAGTGTCCGTTGTCTAGCTGGCTTAGAGACCAGACAACGTGGGTGAAGGGTTAACTGCAGTTTATTTACTCGAGTAAAGACCATAAAACAGCAAAGAGGCAAAATGGCCCCGACTTAAAGGTGGGGCTGTCTTTTATACATTTTCTAACAAAGAAAACTACAAGGTTATTGAATATGCAATACTTATGGTAATCATCTCCTTACATGGTACATTACAAATCTCAGTACTTTTCCAGAGGAAAAAAAGTTAGTGTTATCTTACACATTCCAGTCTGTTTTCCTGTACTCTGCTGTACCATCTTCTTCCCTCTGGGCCCCCCTTATCTTATCTCACTCCTAGCTGCAGCTGGTACTCAGTACACAGACTTAATTTCTGCTTTTTCTAACAAAATGGTTAAGGCACTTGACATAAGAAAATGGCTGGCTTAGCTATTATTCTGTCTTGTGGTGAGCAACATTGCTAGGCCACAGGTCATGCCTTGTGTTTAGCTACAAAGCTAATACTATTTAATAATCTAAATTATTGTTAACTTAACAGTATGCTACAGAAAACTATTTTATTTCAGGGTAAAAATAAACTTGCCCATCACACTGGCCCAGCCCCTGGAGGGAGCTGCAAGTGGGGATGTGGGGGGCGGGGCAGGGGCTCAGGCAGGCACTGTGCACAGCTGCTACACTGGAAGCTTCCAGTGGGTGGCCGAGCCCTGGGCCCAGGCGTGGCTTGGGCAGATAGACGCCATGTCCCACCCCGGCAGGGGCAGCACTGGGGTGCTGAGCGCTGGGGCTGGGTGCTCAGAACTGGGTCCGGGCGGCACGGGTTGAAGCAGGCATGGGGGAAAGTGCCACAGGCAGGCATAGGAAGGCGGGGGCTGCCCTGGACCCCTGTTGGCTTGGGTCGCGGTGGGTGGGCAAGGGCACCTGGTGGCACCCAAGGTGGGGCCCAGCTTGCTCTATGCAGCTCTGCAGGCATGAGGCACAGCCACCCTGCCCACAAGGGGACACCTTGGGTGCCGCTGGGCGCCCCCGCCTGTCTGCTGCGCCCCAAGTCTAAAGAGCCTAAGGGCAGCCCCCACTTCCCGCCCAGCCCCTGCTCTACTCTGGCTGCTGCTTTCCCAAGGGCCCAGCTGGGTCGCCCTATCTGCAGTGCCTCCTCTGCACCTGCTGCTTTCTGCATGGCTGGGCCCCAGGGTGTCCATCTGCCCAAGCCCTGGCTGGGCCCTCCATCCCAGCCCTGGGCCCAGGCTCCCCCTGCCCCAGGATCGTTGAGAGGCCTGAGCGCCTTGGCTCTGGCGGGCTGCTGTTGGGGTGTCGCTGCCTCCCTCCACTGCACACTGCCCTGGACCAGCAGGCCCAAGCAGCACCCAGTAGTGGTGGGAGATGTGGGCAGAGGGACACACCCTATTTCTTTTTTGGTTTTTTTTGTCTCTTCTTCTCTCTCCTTTTTTCCCCCTCCCCTCTTTCTCTCTTTTTTCTCCCTACCCTTTGTGAGAGAAATTGTCCGTTCAGGCTCCCAATCTGGTAAGGGAACACCTGCAGACTCTCTTAACCCGAACGGGGCTCATATCCCAGCTGAGACTCCAATAAGCGGGAGACGAGGGTGTGGTCTTTTCAGTTTATTCGGCCGAAGGTCCCCTGTCCTCGTAAGGGCAGAGAGACCCCGACTGCAACTCAACACACATATTTATAAACTTTGGTTACATAAGCCTTTCCCATAACGCATGCGCAAAACTCAGCGGAAAATTACTAAGATGGCATGACTTTGCTCACCCCACATGGTTGGGCCCAATCACCTTGCTTGTCCGCCTAGATTGACAGACCAGTGGCAATCTTAGTGCAAGGTTGCATCAGCCAGCATTGATCAAAGGTCATACAGAGGTCACATTAATTTTCTAACAATGTTTTCTAACAATCCCCACTTATGGCCAAAAGCCTATGGCCTGCTGGCCATTTCCCGGGTTTGCAGCATACAGAGGTCACATTAATTTTCTAACAATGTTTTCTAACAATCCCCACTTATGGCCAAAAGCCTATGGCCTGCTGGCCATTTCCCGGGTTTGCAGAACATTGAGATTAATTACTTTTTGCGTAACTCAAACTACACATGCTTTAATTACAGCAATTATTAGGATAATAACCAAGAAGATCCCTAAGCCCCATAAAATGTATTCTAAGATATACCTTCCCCACATTCCTAGACTTGAGGCGATCCATTCCATTACTGACCAACTTCGCAAAGAGTTTACCTGTCGTGCTGTGTCGCGAATTGTTTTTGCTGTGTCTCGAATTGTTTTTACTACAGCAGTTATATTGTCAGAGTGGTCAGGAATGTAGGTGCAGCAGGGTCCTCCTGTGATTAAAGCACATACCCCTCCTTCTCTAGCTAACAAATAGTCTAATGCTAAGCGATTTTCTAAAGTCATAGCACGGTTGGCAGAAGCCTGTTCTTGCAATAATTCAATGCCCTCTGCCGTGCTATTGGCAATAAGTTCCAATGCATGTGCTAGTTGGTTGATGCGGTGATCTAGATAGAAATTCCCAAAGAAGGGAGTCGAAACACCTATGAAATGAGATGCACCTTGCCAAAAGCTATTCCAATCCCGTTTTTGTCGTTTGGCCAAACAATTGGTAGTTCTGAGAGGGTAATGATTGCCCCGGGCTCAAGGAAGGCTCCTCCAAAAGTACAGCGCCCTGCCCAGAGCCGTGGTAGGCTGGTATAGGCCTTGGTACCGCAAATGATAAAATGTCCCGTTAGAACATACTTACGAGTACGAGGATCTCTGGGGCAAGGTATTGAGCCATCTCTGTAAATGGTATAGTTAACATATGAACAACTTGGTTTTGTGAAGGAGCTGTATATGCAAGACATGATACAGCCATGACTCCAAGCCCAAGTTTTATTAGGGGTGGAGCATCCGATAGAGCCTTCCATAAATTGCCATACATAAGGACGCTGCAAGGAACTGCAGGGGGCAGAGACGTTCCAGGGGATGTATCCTTTCTTTTCAGTTTCTTTGGCCCCTACTGCAGTATTGTTAGGCCATATTAAGTGTGTGGCGTTAAAGGTTAGTTTACAGCCTGGCTGCCATCCTAAAAATCTCTTTCCTATTCCACGAGGATTTTCTCAACACACCTGGACAGATAACATGGTGTCTGAAAGTACTCTCTCTTTAAAATAAGGATTGCCCTGCCAGGTACTTATTCCAGCTCTATCCGTATCAGCCCACTCTGGATTAGAGAAATTCCCTTCCCAAGGGATTAAAGGATAGGGTGGAAAGTTAGTAGAAGGAGGCTGTTTGCCACATATCCAACAATTAGATAAATTTAGGGCCTGCACTGTGGCCATAGTGGAAATCAGGTAAGTATTATCTTTCCACTGGTCTTCCTGTTCTGTATCGCTTTCCCATAAATAGGCGTGTGTTCTATGTGCCGAGAGCAATAATCCTGTCAGGATAACCCACTGAAATGCCATTATTAACTTATAACCTTCCCTGCTTCCACAGTGAAATACAAGCACAAAGTATAACAAGAAAGATAATACAAAGCAATCCTAACACATATATCATTCCTATTAAGGAGTCTGAACAGTCCA
>NW_005842593.1:999145-1003031 GCF_000455745.1 Alligator sinensis | reverse complement strand
AACCGCTCAAGCCTCTTATACGGCTAACAAGCCAATCGTTAGCCGCCACGTGTGAATAATTTAACACTAGCCAATCACGGGGAACGAATTTACATACCGGTGGCGGGAACTCTTTTGCACCGTGCATTCCTCTTGCAACATGAGCAATGCACTCTGCAAAAGAAGCTGCAGAAAAGGCGGGAAACTCGTCCCTGCACCGGGGTTTTCCTCTGCAACAGGAAACTCTCCTGTGCAATGAAGCTGCAACTTAGCGGGGATAATTCTGGTGCCGAAGCACACACAAAATCATGCCTTTTGGGTCATGACAACAGGGTGTGTGGAAGTGTGCTGTTATTCCACGAACTCTGTAAACTTCTTTTAAAACAGCTTCCGTAAAGTGAGTTCCTTGGTCAGAGTTTATTTCTCCTGGAATGCGGAAACGTGGAATGATTTCTTTTAATAAGTGTTTAGCTACTGCTACTGAATCTGCTTTTCGAGTGGGGAAAGCTTCTGGCCATCCTGTTAGTTGGTCTACCACTACTAGGCAGTGCTTGAAATTTCCAGCTTTGGGCAAATCCATGTAGTCAATTTGTAGTTTTTCAAAGGGTAAATAGGCCCATAGTCGGGCCCCTTGTAGTTTTTTGTGTCCTCTGTATTTGTTGAAGGCTCTGCACTCTGAACTTTGCAAAGTTATTCGAGCAGCTTCTAGATGTATACCTGGAGCAAACCAGGTGGATAGGACCTGTTCTGCTATTTCTCCTTTTCCCGAGTGACTGCATCTGTGGGCATCCTGAGCCAGAGTTCGGAGCAAGGTGCGAGGAGCAATTGGTCTACCGTCTGCCACACGCCACACTCCATCCTTTCCTTGCGCAGCTTCCCACCTTTGGACCCATATGGATACTTCATCCGCTGGGACTTTGTCATAAATCACGGACAAGGGTGGAAGAACAACTTAGGATGCAAGGAGACTTTCTTAAGTCTGTAGTGCAGCGGCTCTAGCGGCAGCATCTGCAAGATGGTTTCCTTTAGCAATTTTGGTGTCTTCTCTGGAATGTCCGGGACAATGTATTACCTCTATTTCAGCTGGTAACATGATAGCCTTTAGTAGTTCTTGGACTTCGGTGGCATTACTGATTACATGACCAGAGGACGTGATAAAACCTCTTTGTCCTATCGCATGGCAAATACCAAAGGCATATTTAGAGTCAGTATAGATAGTGACCCGGGAGGCTGTGGCCAATTCGCATGCGTGTCGGAGTGCCACTAGCTCAGTGGCCTGGGCGCTGGTCCCTGCTGGCAGAGGTTGCGCTTCCCATACCCAATGATGGGTAACAACTGCATACCCTGCGTGCCGAATTCCTTCTCGAACGAATGAAGAGCCATCGGTGAAAAGCACATAATCAGGATTACTTAAGGGGATGTCTAATAAGTCAGAGCGAGGTTTTTCTTGGGCCTCTACCAACTGACAGCCACATTCCCTTAGAATGCCTTGCTGCAAGTAGCTATCTATGAGTGGTTGTAGACCCTTTACTGCTTCTTGTGGTATCGGGTATTGAGGGACTGAGGGTGGTGGACCAGGCTTCACCTTGATGCGGATAGACTCTGCAGACCGCAGGAGGCCTACCTCCGTAACTTCCCAGCCCCACAAGGAACGCGGTAACCCGTCTAAATCTGATGGGAGTGGAGAATTTTCTTGGCTAGGCAACAATGCCATCTGAAGATGCTCCATCCGATGCGCTGGCAAGGCGAGAGTGATACTGCTTGGAGAGCATTTGATGGTAGCCTGTAGTTTACAGAGTAGATCTCTTCCAAGGAGGTGCACTGGAGTTCCCTCAGCTAATAGGAAAGAATGATTAGTGGTCAAGGGATCTGTACTTGTGTCTCAGTGCCACGGGGCACTCGCATAGATTTCCCAGCTACTCCCATAATCCTTTCAGATCCTGAGGCTACAATTCCCACCCTTTTTGGAGATTCACCCAGTGAGGAGTGCACTGGAGTTCCCTCAGCTAATAGGAAAGAATGATTAGTGGTCAAGGGATCTGTACTTGTGTCTCAGTGCCACGGGGCACTCGCATAGATTTCCCAGCTACTCCCATAATCCTTTCAGATCCTGAGGCTACAATTCCCACCCTTTTTGGAGATTCACCCAGTGAGGAGAGATCTGCTCCCGTATCTATAAGACATTTATAAATTTTCCCTGCTATTTGAAGTGGTACATAAGGGGATGAAGGGGCGCAGGTATACTCAAAAGAGGAAGATTCCCCTAGATACATCATGTGGAAGAGCCCCTCCTTATTTCATTGGAAGTCATCTATATCCTGTTGCAAACCCTGGATCCAGGGATCTGTAGGATCGGTGCTGGCAGCCCGGTTGTTTCCCTGGGTTCCTCCCTTTCTTCCTCCATAAGGGGGAGGTCCCTTAGGGCGGTTTGGGCATTCTCATTTCCAATGCCCCAATTGTTTACAATAATTGCACATATCATTGGGGGCAGGTTCCCTTGGGGTATTAGGCCTCCCTTGGTACCTCCTATAACCTCCTCTGCCTCTTCCCTTCGACTGGAACTGAGAGCTGAGAGCAGCAGCCAAAAATTTAGCTTCTTGTTGCCATTGGTTCCCCTGATTTATTATATCTAATTGCTCAGCAGAGGTTAACAGCGTATCTAAGAGTTGATTCATATCTACCCATGTGGGGTTGTGTGTGTGTGTGTGTGTGTGTGTGTGTGTGTGTGTGTGTGAGAATGTGTCAGGGTACTTGCCAGTGTGCCACAGACACTTGGGTTCTGTGCATGTGTGCTAGACTGTGTGCGCGAGAGCACATATGTATGTGTGTCAGACACCTGGGTTCTGTGTGTGTGTGTGTGTGAGCATGCACATGTGTCACAGGCACCTGGGCTCTGGGTGCGTGTGTGAGACTGTGCACATGTGTGTGTGCGAGGGTGCACATTTGTGTGCAAGTGTGTACACCTGTTGGGGCACATGTGTATGTGTCAGTGTGTTTTGGGGCAGGGTGCAGGCGCATGTATGTGGGACGGTGTGGTTGCATGTGCGAGCGTATGTGTGTGTGCAGGCACATGTCTGTAAGGGACTCTGAGCGGGCGTGACTGCATGTGTGATGGGGGGGTGTGCACATGTGATTACGTGTGTGCAAGAGCATGTGTATGACCTGATTTAAACGCTACCTAGTATGTCCTGCTATGGGACTGAAAGTAGGCTCCGAGGATGCAGGTATAGACCCTGACACTCCTGTTGCGGGAGGAGAGGAGCCTGATGAAGGGGTAGAAGGTGCCGGAAGGGCCATGGCCGAAGCGGCCGGGTTTATTGCAGCTGGTCCCCTAGTCACCGGTGGTGGCATAGTGGGCCTCCACTCATCTGTTTCTGAGGCAGTTGGGTGAGGCTAAGGGGGAGGAGACACCGCAGTTTGACATTGTTGAGCGGCCAGAAGTGGTCGGTTTTTCTGCCGAATTAAATCCATCAAATTGCACCAGAGATACCAATTATCCATTTGTTGGGGGTGGGGTTCCTCTAGGAACCCCTTGAAGTACCTTAATTTATCTACACTGAGGGATCCCAATACTGGCCACTGGAGTTTGGGGTTTTTATAAGCGTAGCCGGGCCAGACACTAGTGCATAAGGCTATAGCACGCTTTTTACTCAATTGGCCATGTCCAGATAACTTATTCCAGTTACTTAACAATTCTCCAAGAGGACTACTGGCGGGAATTGACTGTTTCTGTCCCATCGTCACTCTTGGCGGACGTCCCTTTTCCCAGATAACCTGATACACTATAAAGCTCCCCAAAGACCCTGCTTTCTTGGCTGCCCTAGACCTAACCAATCTGGAAAGGCAGGTTCTAGGGTGCCTCAAACAGGTTGGAGGACTTATCCAGTTAAAAGATCAGAGACAGAGA
>NW_005842593.1:996757-999065 GCF_000455745.1 Alligator sinensis | reverse complement strand
AAATTGCCTGTGTGCCCAGGTTTGAGGAACCGGAGAACAGACTGGCCTATAACACATTAGACAAGACATACACAACATATAAAAGACCACACCATGCCAGTAAAATTGAAGGAGTCACCTTATTGTCCCGCCGTGTCTGCAGCCTCAACCCAAGACTCCCATGGTGAACTCACCTCTGTTATGGCCGGCCGGAGGTTGGGTTTAGGCGGCAGCAGCGACGCGACGAGCTGGCTGCTCCGGGCTGGCTCGCCAAAATTGTGAGAGAAATTGTCCGTTCAGGCTCCCAATCTGGTAAGGGAACACCTGTGGACTCTCCTGACCCGAACGGGGCTCGTATCCCAGCTGAGACTCCAATAAGCCGGAGACGAGGGTGTGGTCTTTTCAGTTTATTCGGCCGAAGGTCCCCTGTCCTCGTAAGGGCAGAGAGACCCCGACTGCAACTCAACACACATATTTATAAACTTTGGTTACATAAGCCTTTCCCATAACGCATGCGCAAAACTCAGCGGAAAATTACTAAGATGGCATGACTTTGTTCACCCCACATAGTTGGGCCCAATCACCTTGCTTGTCCGCCTAGATTGACAGACCAGTGGCAATCTTAGTGCAAGGTTGCATCAGCCAGCATTGATCAAAGGTCATACAGAGGTCACATTAATTTTCTAACACCTTTTATCTTTTTTCTTTCTTTCCTTCTTTCTCCTTTCTCTTCCCGCCCCCCCCGCCCCATCACAACATGCTTAACAAAAAAAGAATACGCACCAACAAAGGCAGTATATGAAGTTTGATTTATTGTCATCAGGTTCAGCATTTTTAGAAAACCCGGTATTTACCATAAAAAGCAACATTTATGCAGTGCACCTTGCTATGTACCCTCTGCCCCCGTTTTCTTTTTGTGGCATGCCAGCACCTTACAAGGTAGACTTTGTGGCTTTTTTGGTAATCCAGCCAAAACCGTTGCCTACCCCTGCCGTAGACCCATACAGGTCCATAGGACTATTAAGCAAATTCACCTCTATTTTTTCAGTTAAACAATTGTTGCACAAACTGCTAGTTTCGTGCCCCTGGAGGCTTGTCCAATCCACCCCCAGGAGAGAGTCTCACACACAGGCTGGGTCCAATTTCAAATTTATTGTTTGCAAACAGATCGACAAGGAAGCTAGTCGCTCAAATCAGAGTTGACCCCAAACAGGGTCTGAGGTTCCTTTTTATAGCTAACATAAACAATAGATTTCAACATGTCGCGTGATTATTGGCAGCCCAAACATTACGTCTTGCATCATATGTTTAGCAGTTACATGTTCTATGACGGTTTACATACATGTCTCATTTACATCTTAAATCCCCTCCCTGGGGCAGTCCTTAAGCCCCTCTCGGTCATCCTTCGGTTAGGGTCTGATTTCTTTACATCAGCATCTTTCCCTGTCCCTCTTCTCTTATCTCTCGTAAGGAGTTATTTATTGCATCTGTTCCTGGCTCTGTCTGCAGAAGTTTAGTGCTACTCGTAAATCTGTCATTGGCCTACATGCCTTAGCAGAAGCAATGTGATAATATGCAGAAGCAATTATAAAAGCAGGATGTATAGATTATGCTATATTTTTACCACACAATTAATTCAAAACGTGCCTGAGCAATCTTTGTGTTGGGCTCGCACAGCAGCAAGCAGGGGATTTTCAACTCTATGGCTGCATGGTGTAGGCGAGAAGGAACACTTTTTGCATCCTACGAGCAGATCGTTCAATTGAGACACAGCTCTATTAAAACCAAAAAACGGGGGCTGGGAAGGTAAGTGCCAAAACAAAACGCACATGCGCACTCTTTAACTCCGGAGATTTATTAAACGCCCAAGCCTCAGGCGCAGGCGCAATCCAGGCTGAGGGAGCACGTGAAAGGGAAGGAATTTAGCGGGGCGGGGCGGGGCACGCATGCGCAGTACGGGCAAGGCCTGGTCCCTTGCGGTGAGTTTCCTGGCGCTGCCGGAAGTGCGATCAAAGACCGAGGCTCCGACTCTGTCGCCTCATCTCTTGCGAGCATCATGGAGCCGGAAGGCTGAGGGTGAAGCGGCGTCTCTGCACCCGACATGCCCGCCGGTCCCATTGGCGCAGGTAACCGTGGCCGAGACCCTTCCGCACAGGCCCCGCTTGGCCCCTCCGCTCGGCGCGGCCTGCAGCGCCTGGGCGCCGCCCGAGGAGGCTCCCTCCCTCTGCGCCCGCCCCCCGCGTCTTGCGCCGGGCTCGGGGCTCTGACACGAGGCGGCGGGTTTAGAGGGGCCCGCGCGGCGGCAGCTGCTCTGTTCTGGGGCAGTGGC
>NW_005842593.1:995940-996640 GCF_000455745.1 Alligator sinensis | reverse complement strand
TCGGGCGGCGGGAGGGCGGAGCTGAGAGCAGGCGGAGCGCAGCTGGCGGGAGCCGGTGCCGTTCGCGGGTTTGCCCGCCGGTGACCCCGAGCCCGCGCTTCCCGCGCCCGGGGCCTGGCCCTGGCCCTGCCCTGCCCTGCCCGTCTCGCGTCCCGGGAGGCGAACCGTGAAGCGCTGAGGCCCCAGCGTTCTCTGTGTAGTCTGGCCCCTGCAGTACCCAGGCCTGAGCAGCATCCTGCTTCTTGGCTGCTCTTGTACGTCAGGGAAAGTGTTGGGCTCGTCTTCAGTCAGGTGTATGGAAAAATGGCTGTGTAGAGCTGTAGTAGTGTGGCTGCACAGGGTAGGGGATGACTTCAGTTAGGTAAAGAAGGGTTGAGAGAGAAAGATTGAAGCTGGACACAATTCAGCTGAGCTTCTGTTGCAGGAATTTTCCTGACCCCCGTCTTCAGGGGTGTTGTTGGCAGACTTCATTTGATTCTGGCTCAAACAAACACTTATCTTGGCTGGGGAATTTGTTGAATATCTAGTATCCCAACTGATGTAAAGTATTAAATGGACCTATATATAATTCTTTAGTATCTAGACATGTTTCTGTACAAGAAGGTAGTAGCTGCAGTTAAAAGTAAGGGGTGAATAAAACAGAAAATCCTAGTTAGAGGGCTAAGCAACAGTATTGGAAGGTGTGCTACTGCCCTGCCCC
>NW_005842593.1:993132-995930 GCF_000455745.1 Alligator sinensis | reverse complement strand
CCCCCCCTTAGCTTGAACACAGCACTTGGATGTGGGAAACCTGTATTCAAATTCCACCTCTGCCTGGATTGGAATAGGACCTTGGATACAAGTTTTCCACTCTGCGTACCTTAACCACCAGGCCATTGTGTAGGTTTGGCATGAGAGGTTGTTTTTGTTTTTTTCTATAAAATCCAATCCTTGAAAATGTTGAGCTAGGAAAAGAAATCTAGATGTCTCAGTGTGACAGTTGGGGTAGTCATCTAAGTGCATTTCTCTCTTCCTTCATCCGTCTACCTGCTCCTGTCTCTTGCAAAGGGGTTGGTTGGGCATGCATTGAGCACACCTATTAGACTGGTTCTCCCATGTGAGATACCTGTAGAAATGCCGTTTGTGAATCCTGCTACTTTATACGTGAGGGAGGCGCTAAGTTTTTTGGTGTTGACAAGACTTCAGTGGTTCTTTGAACATTTATAAGCAGAAAATTTAGGCATTTGGTTGAGTTTTTTTTTTCCCCTTTTACCTTTTCAGTAGAGACTTGTGGGGTTGTTTTGGTGGTTCAGGCATCTGCATGGTTAGGTGACAGCTTACCGTGGGCTTTATGTTGCTATCTAACTAAACCTTGGAGTTTACGTCACTTTTGAAAAGTTCCGAAATCCCACTTTTTAAAATCACATTCAAAGAATCCATCCTACCACAAACAGTAAATGCGTTTCCAGAGGTTAAGATTTCAATGCTTTTTAGAGATGTGGATTTTTCATAAAATTTTGAATTGAAAAATTTTCCAATGCCCTGAATAGAGCATGATCTGATTTAGCATGTTTATTTGACTTGTGTTTAGTAAACAAACTAAAAAAGTACCCCATGTTAATTTTATGTCCCAATAGCCACAAGTATTTGAACTGAAATATTTGAGTAGGAAAAAAATTAAATGTAGCACACTTAATGTGGTTTAAATGTTGTATTCAAAGCTTCATGTGGAAAGAAATTTATTTTTATTGGAATACTTGTGAATATGTAAAGACAATAAACAATAGTATGTAATTCCCTTATGCTGTTTGTTTAAATTTAAGGGGAAAGAAACCGAAGGCACTGAAAACTGTTGGCACGCTAATTTAAGCACACCCAAAGAACTGTGCATGATGTGCAGTGGTTGTCCACTCACCTACTTCAACAGAGTTTAAATCTCTTGCACTGAGGTCATTGCGGCACCTCCAGTTTCACTGTCACTACCTGTAGAATCGCTTGCACTGCTTATTAGTTCCATTTCAGAATCAGATTGGGGCAAATCTGATTCAGAGCTGCTTGAACCGCCTTCTCTTTTGCTAAAGGATGGTTTTACCAGCGAGTCTGTGGGCAAGGGCAACTTATCACACTGCATCTTCTTCACTAATGGTGCTTCTGACTGATTCTAACTCTGAATCTTACTGTCTGCAAATTTATGGACAGTTGGTAACCCCGGCCTTAATGGGCATGGTCATTGGCAGGAGAGCAGGAAGCAAGGTTTGTGCATGTGTAATCCCCGTGGAATACTAGTGCTTAATCTGAGAATGGATCTGAGCTCTGCAAATTCATATAGACTGCTTTCTGAACATTAACCTTTAAGAATTTAACATGGTAACTTTACTATGTGATGCAAGTGATTATACCCATGTTTACGCCATTAAGCAAAAACAGACTTTTCGGGACAAATTTGGTAGTATTTCCTTGCTACAGGGATCTGTGTTTTCTGTTTCCCACAGAAAAATGGAGCAAACTGTGGATTTTACCTTTTACCAGAGGCAAACACGGATTTCTCATTTTACTGGAGAAACCTGCAGACTTTGCAGTTTTGCAGCGAGCTTCCTGGAAGCTGGCAAAGTTCCAGCCTGCAGGGGTCGGGGAGAGAGCAGGAGGAGGGTGTTCAGGCATGTACATGCACAGTAGGGCTGTGCGAAATGGAAGCATTCCATTTTGACAGAACAGTGTTTCATTTCAACTTTTGTTTCGAATCGACACGGCTGTTCCGTTTCATTCTGTTTCGCCGTTTCGCCCGTAGGATGTAACGGGGAGGGTCGAAACAGGCTATAACTTTGTAATTTCTGGCCAGTCTTGGATGGATCTTGTAGGAATGGTAGTCCCTTCTGAGGGCATGATGCGTGCCAAGTTTCAAGAAGATAGGTGCAGGGGGTTCAGAAAAACTGCACCCCAAAGTCTTAAGAGAGAAACTCATGTCATGTGTATGTGTTAAGCCACAGCGGGGTCAAAACTGCAGGCATGCTAGCCCCTGTGGAGGCCACAAAGCCTGCTAAGTTCGAAGGAGATGGGTGTGGGGGTTTGGGGAAACTGCACCTCCAGCTGCGGACAAGCAAAACTCGTGACACGGGTGACACTGTTTGTGTTAAGGCGCAGCAGGGTGAAAGCTGCAGGCCTGCTAAGCCCTTGCTGAGGCCATGAAGCCTGCCAGCTGTCAACGAGATAGGTGCAGGGGTTCTGGGTTTGGGGGCCCTGCACCTCGTTTGGGGGCCCTGCCCCTTCTGGCCACAGGCAGGCAAAACTCGTGTCATGTGCAGCTGTGTCTGTCTTGGGGCAGAGTGGGGGGAAACCACTGGAGGCCTGCCTGCTAGGCCCTGCTGCAGCCGCAAAGCCTGCCAGCTGTTAAGGAGATGGGTCCAGGGGGGTTCTGGGGCCCTGCACCCCTAGCTGCTCACAGGCAAAACTTGTGTCATGGGTGCTTGTGGAACTGCTGCCTCTCATCAGGCAGCAGGACTGAAAATCCCCTATCACTTGTCACCAAGACCTAAGGGTAATAATTGACCACAGTATGAACATGAGCTGGC
>NW_005842593.1:985457-993111 GCF_000455745.1 Alligator sinensis | reverse complement strand
GCGTTTCAGGCTCAACATTAGGAAAAACTACTTTACAACGAGGGTGTCCAGGCTGTGACCATTACTCCTAGTTTTCCCCAAGGGTGCCCCAGTGAACAGTTGTTCTCCGAGCCCTAGATGTACGCTTCTGATGTAGCAATAAGCTGCTACCAGGTCCCCTTTTAGCCTTCTCTTTTTCAGGCTGAAGAGTCCCAGGTCCCTCAGCCTTTCCTTGTATGGCTTGCCATGCAAGTCTCTGATCATGTGGTTAGCCCTTCTCTGGACTCTCTCAAGCTTTACTGCGTCCGTGTTAAGGTGCGGAGCCCAGAACTGGATGCACTACTCCAGCTGCTATCTCACCAGTGCTGAGTAGAGCAGGAGAATCACTTCTTTGCAATGGTTTTGCTGGAGATGCATCAGTTGATGCATGCCAGCGTATTGTTGGCCCTGTTGCCTACAGCATTGCAGTGCTGGATCATGTTCATACTGTGGTCAATTATTACCCCCAGGTCTGTGGTGGCAAGTGATGGGGGATCTTCAGTCCTGCTGCCTAATGAGAGGCAGCAGTTGCACAAGCACCCGTGACATGAGTTATGCCTATGGGCAGCTAGGGGTGCAGGGCCCCAGAACCTCCCTGCACCTATCTCGTTGACAGCTGGCAGGCTTTGTGGCCTCAGCAGGGGCTAGCAGGCCTGCAGCTTTCCCCCTGCTGCGCCTTAACACACAGTGTCACCCATGTCATGCGTTTTGCTTGTCCGCAGCTGGAGGTGCAGTTTCCCCCAAAGCCCTGCACCTATCTCCTTGAAACTTGGCAGGCTTTGTGACCTCCACAGGGGCTAGCATGCCTGCAGTTTTGACCCTGCTGTGGCTTAACACATATACAGGACACAAGTTTGGTGCTCAAGACTTTGGGGTGCAGTTTCTCTGAACGGCCTGCACCTATCTTCGTGAAACTTGGCACGCTGCATGCCCTCAGAAGGGGCTACTATTTCTGCAAGTTTTATCCAAATCTGGCCAGAAGTGACAAAGTTATAGGCCATTTCAACCTTCCCCATTATAGCCTATGGGCAAAACGTCAAAACAGCATCGAAACGGTGAAACTGCAGCCATTCTAGCTTGGGATTTAGTTTTCATAGATGCTTTCTTGGCCTCTCTCCTCCACTTTCCATGTTCCCATATGAATTTCATTCAGCATCTACTGTAACATTAATATTGCATGCAGCTTCCAAATAAGTGCTTTGCCTTTCAGTCCCTGTGGAATCTAAGTAGCTCCCTGTATCTTTTATAACATTTTGTCAATTTATAGAGTCTTAACTGTTAAATGTTCTCAAGCTTTTAAAATGGCTTTTCTTACCTGTACTGTGATGTAGCTGTTAATGTCCCCACGATACATATTTAAGCCCCAGGAGGTCAGGTGTTCGGATTTGGAACTTTTGAACTTTAAAAGTTAATGTGGAAGCATAACTCTAGAAACCTAAGTCTAAAATGGCTTGAGGGTTTGTTTGCTTGTTTTGGGTTTTTTTTTTTGGTAAGCTCTTTAAATTCAGTTCCACTTAAGTGTTTATGCACTGTAGATTCTCAGCACCTTGAAATAAGCTCACTTTTAGCTATGTATGAAATTAGTGTTTAACTTATTATGAAATTAGGAGGTTAATTTAGCAACCAAAGTTCGATCCAGTTTTCAAATGAGTAACTTGGAACTGAAAATAAAATGAAATATTTTGGTTCATTTTGCTGTGCGTGTTGTGTTTGTTTTTGGGAAGAAGCCATAATACTTTAGGGTAGGGGTTGGCAACGTTTTTGGGCAGGGTACCAAAAACACCCCAGCCTCGACTCGTAAGATGTTGGTGTGCCACGGGCAGGTGGCGGGGGAGGTACAAGGGACCTGTGGCATTCATTGCAGCCTGGACCCCTTCCCCACCATCTGCCCCAAGGCATACGTGCACCTGCTGCTGGCAGTGAGCTGGGCTGGGGCTCCACAGAGGATGGTGCAGATGCTTGGAGTCTCCTTGCTGTCTGCTGGAAGCAGCCTAGGCTCTGCAGTGGATGGCAGAACCTGGGCTGGCTGTGGTAGGCAACCAGGAGGCTGCAAGCAGCCCGCCTTTTTAAGAACCTATCTCTCTTCACTTGCTATAGCTGTAAGACAATTTGGAGCCAATACGAATGCTTTCCTTGATGTGGCCCTAGACTAAGTGTCAGAAAGGCATTTAGTCTCCCTGAGGCTAATTTTATACATGATTGAAAGAAAAGTACATGGAATCTGGAAATTGCTCTGATCTTTGGAGAGGAGTTATCAGGCTTTGGAATAAAAAATAATTTTGATTTAATTAGAACTCCAACAAACTGTAACAAAGTTTAATCTTTTAAGTGGCTGTTATATGAAAATTCTCCTTTCTGAAACAAACGAAAAAAAGTTTCTAATCCAATTCTCTCAACCAAATTGTGAAGTACAAACAAGGGACACGTACCAACACAGGGGCTTTTTGGAAATGGGAAGTTCAGTCTATATAACGTGATCACCAGAGATCCCGGTTTTCGACGGAAAAATGTGGTAACATGTGGATTTTCTCATTTTAAGGAGAAAGATGCAGGAAATGATGGGTTCCCCCTTTTCGTCTGGCTGGCAGAGTTCCAGCCTGTAAGGGCCTGGGGGAGCGGGAGGAGGCTGGTCAGGCAGCGGGCTCCATGTGCACGTTCACACATGCACATGGGCACCAGGCAGCACAGCTCCTGTAGCTCCCCTCAGGTAAATCGGGGGGGGGGGGGGGATTGAGCCCCCATATTGATGGAGGGAGTTGGACAGGGCTGGGGCTGCTGCACAGCTGGTGTGGGACTTGGGGCCTGGGACCATGCATGGCTGTAGGGCCCAGGTGGGGAGTAGGATGGGGCCAGCTTGTCCAGCAGGCAGGGGGTCTGGCTCCCTGTTGTTGTGTGTACTTTTGGGGAGTATATGCTCCTCAGATTTGTGCGTGGGCTGGGGTGGGTGGGGGCTCCCTGCTCTGCTGCTCTCTACCCAGGGCCTCCGCAGCCCAGAGGGCAGGACTTGGTGTGGCAAGGCAGAGCGGGGTGGGGGAGGCTTGTGCTGCTGCTGAGCCCCACATTGCCATAGAGAGGCCACTGCCAAGCGGGCAGGGGGCACCTCACTATGGCAGCGCAGAGCTCCCAGCAGCGGCACAAGCCTTTCTGCCCTGCTCGGGTCCTACAGTGTCAAGTTCTGTCTTCTGGGCCGTGGAGGAGTTGCGGGGAGGGCAGCAGAGGAGAGAGCCTGTGTGAATGGGGAGCGAGGGGCAGGGCCCGGGCAGCTGTGGGTGGGGAGTGAGGGGCAAAGGCATGGGGAGGGCACTGGCATGTCAGGGCTGCTCAGCACCACAAACTGGTATCGGGACAACTGCAGCTGTCCCCAAGTCCTGGTGAGCAAAGGGAGCAGGGAAAGCTCTGATTTTTATATGATAAAAAAACCCCAAAATGAAACAGCAAAATTGATAGGTATTTAGAATGTATTTTATTGTAGTGACCGAGGCACTGTTAGGCTTCCAAATTGCTTTAAACATGCCAAAATATCAGTAAACCATTGTGTTCAACTCGTACCTATATGTATAGTACGTATGCAATTAACATCTTATTTTAATTGCAGATTTTGGGTTTTTTAATCAGAGACTTTGTGGGAGGTCTTTATCAGAGAACTTGTGATTTTTAAATAGAGAAGACCAGGATCTCTGATTATACTATTTGGGCAAATCACATTTACCAAACTTTGACAAGATGAGCAAAAGATCTTCATGTGATAAGACCAAAACAAGGCTTGTGTGTAGCTGACTATATATGCATCTAATAGTGCAAATCCTTAAGGTCAGGCAAGCCGCTGTGTGTACAAGGGTGATGGAGAATGTGCTTTATTGCTTCTCACTGCCAAGACTGTCTCATTTTCATGAATTAGTATGTTTAACTTTGTTCTGTTATGGATCCTCCCTTGTACTGCAGAAGCTGGGTGGGATGAAGAAGCCCACTGCCATTTTGCTCTGCTACCAGGGAGATTGGATGCTGGAGAAGGGATGTAATTCCCTGTGCCTGTTACACCCTCCTCCAGTACAGAATGAAAGACTAGAATTTGAAGGTTTCTGTGTCTTTCAAGCTGGTAGCCTGAGTATTTAAGTCTTGTGCATAGGGAAGTTTTTCACTATAACAAAGTATAAATTTAAACCAGTTTAGTTATATTTGCCTTTTTGAACTACCATATGTCAATTTGGCTAGGGACAGACATTGCACACAAACTGGTTTAAGTGATCAGAAACTGGTTTTAAACCTGTAACAGAACAGATGTTTTGGTGTACATAAACCAGTTTGAAAATGGCTAAAATCAGTTTGATATAAACCTGGTTGAATGTAGTAATCGGACTTAACTGATTTGGATCAAATCGGTTTATGCAATGTCTGTCCCAGACCCCTTGCTGGTTTAAGTTAAATCAGACTCCCCCAGCATCCTGGCATGCTCTCTGGGCTGGACTGGGCGCTCTGCTCCACAGCAGGGCTGGCCCTTCCCCTCTGCTCCCTGGCTGCAGCTCCTGCAGAGACTACAGGCTGTTCCCTCTCACTACTCCCTGCTAAGCAGGAATTCCCCCCTGCCCCTGCCTTGCTGAGAGGTGTCTGTGTATTAGCTATCAGACCACATGCTGGCTGTGCTGTGGCAGACTGGACAAAAGCAGAATCAACAGGTAGCTGGTAATGTTCCTCTGTTTTCTTAATGGGGTGATAAACACTGAGTTATGGGTGATAAACACTGTTATCAGTTCCCTGCTGGGCTGGTCAGAAGTGGGGGAACCCCTCCCTAATCATAGCATCTTGCTGGGGCCTGGCCATGCCTCCCTCAGCTGAGTACTGTGGAAGGGAAGGGAGGGCTGCTCTAGCACCCCGAGCTTTAAGCCTGAGCCACTGCAGGCATGTGCTTGCATGTCTGGGATGTCTGCACAATTACAAACTGAGTTAGCCTAGCCAGGTTAGACTAACCTGCAAAGATTGAATCAATTCAGGCTCAGGCTTTTTGAATGTCTGTCCCTAGCCTTTAAGGTTTGTGCTAAGCTGAGAAGAAAGTATTCTTACTGTATTATTGTTTACATTAAAGTTTATTGGTGGTGGTGGTGGTTGTTGTTATTATTGTTTATTATTAGTTATTGTTTACATGAAGGTTTACCAGTACAACTGTCTGGAGATTATAATTGTATTTGAATGTTTATGCCCTCATAAAACCACTGTCAAGGGCACCGAAATATAATATCACTTTTACAAATGGGAAAGCCTGGGTACGTAGTTAACTAACTTGTTCAGGGTGTTTCTGGCAGAGGTAGGGTTGTAATCTGGACCGGCCAGGCCAGGCCAGCATTTGAACAATTGGACAAATTTATTTTCTTTTAACAATATGATGCTATAATATATGCTAAATATAAGATGGTAAAATATATGCTGGTATAACTGGTACAATGGTACGAAAGTAGGACTTTTCTAATAGACAAGGTTGTTTAGGTGGTGGACTCACCTTTTCAAATGGTATGTTTCTCATTCCTGATGCACCTTGTTTGGTATGTTTAAAAAAGGGACTCTTGTTTGCTGTACCTGAATTTACTGTTTCTCTTTTTCTGGACAGGTGAGCTAGTTTGTCTACTCTTAAGGATCTTATGACCATAAACTGTGCCGTGGAATTGTCCCCATGTTAAACATTACATTGTTAAAAGATTTCTTTTTTATTCAGGGGAGGAGGATGAGAGGATTTCTGACATTGCTTGAGACTTATTTTATTTACATTGCAACTTTAAAGCTCAGCACAGGGGAAATTCAGAAAGCAAAATAGCCCAGATCTTCAAAAGTGTGGGGTATTCCGGAAAGGCGTTTGTGGATAGCTGTTAATGCGTTGTTATTTGACTCTGTTTCTGAAGTCTGAGATCTGTCTTGCCAGTAACAATTGCAAAAGCAACTCTTTGTGAAAGTTTCTTAAAGTAAGAATTACAAGCCCCCTAATATTGATTCCACACTTTATAAAGGCTTATCAGCTTTTGATTCTGTCATGAAAAAGTAACACTGAGAGAGAGACTGAGGGTGTTGGTAAATATTACAGTTGACAAAGTGGGTAGAGGGGACCCACACCCTGCAGAGCTGTGCATGGGGCAGGCTGTGTGGTGCAGGCTTGGGTGGGGTGGGGGCTACTCCGCACTGCTGTGTGCATTCCCGGAGGTGACCCACACCCCCCAGATCTGTGTGCAGGGCGAGCTCAAGCTGGGGAGGCTGCTCCCCACTGTTGTGCACTCCCGGGGAGCAGGGGGGACCTGTGCCTTCCAGATCTCTGCATGGGGCAGGCATGTGCTGCCTGCTTTGGGCTCAGGCTCCCACCCTGTTGCCTTCCCTCGGGGGCCTTTGCAACCTGGCATGTGTGACCCAGCACTGCAGGGAACAGCGGAGCAGCCTAGGCGGCTCCCTGCCACTTCAAGCTCTACACTGCTCACATCCCCTGTGTGCAACTGTGCTGCCGTGCAGGCAGGGAACTCCTTGCTAGGGCAGCTGCATCAGCAGGGCCAGGGGGTGCGGGGGGAGGGGGAGTGAGGGACCCCAAGAGGGCTGTGAGGGGACTTTCATTTTAACCATGGATTGGGGGAGGGGGGTTATCAGAGAGCTAGCCAAATGCCTGTCATGAGTGACAGATTTCGAAGGAGCACTTACATGGCTGACCCCAAAAGGTGGCCCTGCCCCTCCCCTTTCTGTTGTCCGTCACTTGCAAGCTACAGCTCCCCAACCCTGCTGCTGTCCCTCACTCCCAACCCTTCCAGTGTCCCTCTGGCACCCAACTGCAGTACCTTCCCCTTTTGGCTCTGCTGGTGCCCCTCAGTCTTGACCTACAGCCCCCTGGCACTGCCATTGGCCCCCACATTCCCAACCAAGAGTCCTCTGCCCCTTCAGCCCTGCTGGAGGGGCCCCAGCTGTCCCTGGCTTGACCCGGCTGGAGCACAGTGGCACCGATTCACGCAGGTGGTGGTGGAGCATATCTGGCCCCAGCACGGGCTAAGGGAAGAGGAGGGGAGGCTTGTGCCTGCCCCTGCTTTGGGATGAGGCTGCCGTACCACACCAGGCAGCCTGGCCACGGCCCCCTCCCCTTCCTTCCTTCCTTCCTTCCTTCCACTTTGGACGCTGAGGACCAGGCTCGCTTGGAGCTGCGTGGGGTGATCCCGAGTGTAAGACTCCCCGGCTTCCTATCTCTTTTCTTTCTTCACTCCCACCTCTCTAAAGGTCTCTGTTTATTTTGCTTTCTGACTCTTTTCTTGCTTTTTTGCAGCTTTCTCCCCCACTTTTCTCTCCTCTCTCTTTCCTCCCCCTCTGCTTCCGGTTTCTTTGTCTGTGAGACGCTTCTCGCAGCCTCCTCTTTTACTGTCTCATTCCCTTTCTTTCTCTCGCTTCTGTCTGCTTGTTACGGGGAGTTACCTTTTCCATTAGCCTGCCTTCCAGAGGTGCTCTTAATTACCCTTCCATCCCCCCCTCACCCCTTAGTTTTCCTTTTCTTTTTTCTTTTTGCTGTTTTAACCCCCCCTCCTTCCCCTGCTGCTTTTTTTCCCCTTCACCCTCCTCCCCCTTTGCGGGGAGGTCTCTTATCATTTGCCGCTTGAGGGGTGCATTTTTCTTCCCCCCCTCTTATTTT
>NW_005842593.1:976159-979535 GCF_000455745.1 Alligator sinensis | reverse complement strand
GCCTCTCGCTGGAGTTTGAGCACGCTGTGCTCCGGCGGGGGGTGCCCGCCTTCGAGGCACTCTGGGCCCTTGAGGGAGCGCTGTGCCACGTGGAGGACGGCCATCTCAAATACGTGCTCTGATGTCTTGACCGGTCTGGGCGACCGGGTGGGCGCGGTGGCGGACTGTAGCTTCCAGCTTGTGCCGTGCCCTGGGCCCTCACCAGGCTGCTTTTGTTTATTTTCTCGGGGTGAGAAGTTGAAGGTTTTTGTACGTGTACTATGGGACAGGGAAGGGTGGAATTGTTCGTTTCTCGAGGGCTATATATAGCATGTTAGACATGATGTGTATCACTGCGAAGGTGTTTGTCACGGTGTGATGTTCTGAATGTCCTGGAATGGTTTCTCTTTGGTGTGGTTTGATGGTTTTTTGCTTTCTGTACCTGATCTTCTGTAAAATAAAGTTGTTAAAAGTCAAAAGTCCTTCCTTCCCACTGCTTCACCTCCCCCAGTGTCTTGTGACTGCTTGGGCCCGGAGCACAGGTACCCTTGTGCTGCTGGCCAGCCATGGAGCTGCCACTGCTCTGCCAGGAGCAGGGCCAGGGAGAGGGGCGAAGACAGCAGCGCTGGGCTTACCGCCCACACTCGTTGGAGGCAGAGGGGATGGCACTGCCATGACAGCGAGCACTGATGGACTGGGTGGGGGGTGAGCCAGTGCTGCTGGTCTCGTGCTCCCCACTCCAGCCCCTCAGTCCTTGCTGTCATGGCTGCACTTCTGTCTGTGCAGAGCACTCTGATTAGTTGTTTCAGTAAGCATTGTGATTGGTTGTCCTGACAGCCAATCATAGTGCACATAAAGAGTTGTGGACAGACTTAAGACTTTTATAATATTAGAATTTGCAATTTTTTTTTTATCAGGGGAAACCAGGGTCCTTGCTGATCAGATGCCATTTTCTATAAGGATTCTGCAATATTAAGTGCCCAACCCCTCTGGTTTCACTGTGTAAAAATACCAGCAGCACCTCGGTGACTAATGGGAAAAAAAAGGTCCAAAATTCTATCGTCTCTACTATAACAACAAATGGATAGTAAGCAATAAATGAAAAACTTACAGGGTAAATATTAAAGCTCACAATATATAGGCATTATATTCTTCCTCTGTGGTGAATAAACTGCAAATCAGCTGCCACCTCCCTTGGAACTCCTTATATTCTGAGTTCATGAAAAGGAAACAGAGAAGGGGAGGATGGAGGGGGGAAGCTGTTCCTGGAAAATTCTTCTCCATTTCAGGTCTAAATGCTCAGTTCTTTATGTTTGCACCTGAGACTCCAGTTTATGCAGGATTCATCACTCTTAGTGTGGCTATTCAGATCTGAGAGCAGCTTTCATTCAACACAGATTGAATCTGCTTCCCCTGGAACCTCTGGATGGATCTAACACACTTGTTGTATTTCTCCCAGCAGGTGCTCATAGCAGGACACACATTCTCTGGTTAAGAAAGTCATGAAAAATGCCCCTTAACTGCTTTTTCCTGGAACACTGGATAGATTTGTTACCCCTCTGCCAGGAGGCAGAACTCACCCAGCCCTGATCCATCACTGTTTTTATTTTTACTTTCAAAAGGACCGTCTGTTTTCAGTGAACCAGACCCTGTCTCTCCTCAGACCCTGTCTCTCACTAAACTCTCTGCTCTGGACCCCAGCTGTCAAGGGTAAGTTAGACATCCCTGTGTAGGGGAAAGGCTCTTTTCCAGCAAGCTGCACTCTCACTATTTGTCTTGAGGGTTCCTGATATTTCTAGATACTGTCTTGGCCCATAGAAAAAGAGCCAATTTGTGCCAGAGCCTCACTTTGAACTGCATATTGGTATTGGATGTTGTTAGGCTTCTTTATGTAGTTTGTGTACCTGGTAGATTTGTTCAGTTATGTGCACAGTAGAGAGGGCATCCCAGTGCCATACCACATGCTTTGATGAATACTGTCTACCACAGCAACTGGGGGCCCAACTGTAGCGGCATCTAATCTTAGATAAGAGCACAGCTTCTGACTGATAAGAAGCCCATGGGATATTTCTAGCCTTCTAAAATGAGTTTTCTTGGGATAAAAGTTAAGGGCCCTTTTGAAACAACTGAAAATAGTTCAGAACTTCACAAAAAAAAAAACTTTACGTTACACTTGCTGTGGCACATGAGTATTGTCCTTGCAAAAAGCTGCTGGCAGATGATTTTTACTCCGTCTTATACCTTTCATATAAAGTAGCTGACATATTTCCTTGCCTTTCTTTTAAACAAAGCAACTAGATACTCGTAGAAACAGAATCTTTAAATAATGCAAGTAAGAGGCTGTAAGTCTGATTTTTTTTCTTTCAGCTCAAAAAGTTCATTATATATACACTAAGTTAGAACATTGGTAGTACCTCTCCATCCACAAGGATCACTGTTCACCTCCACTACAGGACTGAAAACTAGGGGTTCACTGATATTTTTTTGGGGGCTGGTACAGATGGCCGATTTTTAACAAGCCATATCATATGATACCAATTGCTGATATGCAGATGGGCAGCTTGAAGAGCAGTGTGGGCCGGTAAGTCTGTTGTAGGGGATGAGGCGAGGGGGCAGGGAAGGGGCGAGGTGGGGCATATTGAGGCCCCAGTGGTGAAGGAGGAAGTGGGGCTGGGGCAGGCACTGCACAGCCAGGGCGCCCTCAGGGCGGAGCCATGAGCTGCTCGTCTGGGGCGGGGCGGGGCACATGGAAGGGTGTGGATCTGCACGCGGGGTGAGGGCTGGCTGCTGCTGTGGTCTGGGCCCAGGGGTGGCACTTGGCTTTTCCCAGTGGGGGACTGGGCCAGGCTGTGCTCGGGGTGGGTGGCAGCCACACTGGAATAGGGGCTGGAGGTGGGGGCTACAACCAACCCAAAATTTGCTATAGCCCCCCCAACCCTTTCTCCCAGCACCACCTCTGCCCACCCCGAGCACAGGCCAGCCCCCTAGCCGGGAAGAGCATTGCACTGCCCCTGGCCCTAGCCTGCAGTGACAGTCTACCCTCATCCCACGTGCAGATCCAGGGGCACATGTCCCCCATGCCCTCCCAGAGTGCATGCAGTGGCGGGAACCCCACCTGCGCCCCCAGGACAAGCCTTTCGCTCTCTGTGTTGGGAGCCTTTCTTCCTTCAAGACTCCTATAGCTTCTTCCTCCTCCTGCCTCTAGTTCAAGGCAGGCTCACATAGGGCAGGTCATCTGATTCCTGTACTTCTACCCTGGGTCCTCCATGGTCGTCTACCCCTGCACCTGGCATCCTTCTCTCTCCTCGCCTCTCTGCTCTTTGGGGTGCTGTGATAAAGCCTCCATCAGCTAAGAACAGGTGTGTGTGTGTGTGTGTGTGTGTGGTGGAGGGGGAGG
>NW_005842593.1:975066-976149 GCF_000455745.1 Alligator sinensis | reverse complement strand
AAGAGCTAACAAAGCCACGGAAGGGGGAGAGGGGGAAAAGCTGCCCCCTCCCCTCCCCTCCCCACCCCCAAATAAAAGGGATATCTTGGATACCTGCTCCCTCTAGTAATGGGGGAGGGGCCACATTACATACCTTCACCCCCTCCCTGCCATGCGTGTCACATGGGCATCCCACCCTCAGCGTACAGCATGGGCAGCCTGACTCCCTCATTTGCTGAACATGCAATGCGTAATTTGCTCCCTCCCACAACACTAACTCCACCCCCAGGAGTTAGGGGCAGAAACCAGAAACCCAGGGAGGAGGAGCATGGAGACCTTGAACACCTTCCCCACAGCAGTGAGTGGAGTGGTGGACAGGCGGAAGTCAGCAGGCCACGTGTTATCTGTTTGTGAGCTGTCAGTGGGGCTGCTATGCTCTAAAGCACTGGGTTCTCAATTTTTTTTTATTTTATTTTTTTTGCCAGGACCCATTTGTAAACATTGACCTGTCCTGACCTAGTGCCCCTCACTCATGACCCTGCTCCCAGGCCCCCAACGTGTGGGGCAGGGAGTGGGTGTGTGGGGTTGGGGGGGTTATATGTGGGGCATGGTGTAGCCCTTTTCAGGCTGGAACTCTGCCAGACTGCAAGGGAAAATCCAGTTTTCCATGTTCTTCTCCTTTAAAGGAGAATCCATTTTTAAAGTTTGTTTGCAACCCTTTCATATATTCTTGCAACCTACTTTTGGGCCACAACCCATGGGTTGAGAAGTGGTGCTCTAAAGGACATTCTAATATTATAAAAACCTTACTCTGTCTGTCTGTCTGTCTGTAATACTTTATTCACACTCTGATTGGTTGTCTGAAACAGCCAATCCACGTGTTCCAACTGTGTTTTGGACAGGTGATGGGGGCATGGCGGAGCACTGCCATGATGGTGGGGACAGAGTGGAGGGAGTGAGGCTGCTGGGCTCGCCCCCTTCCCCCCGGCCCTGCTCCCTGGAGGTGGTGGCAACAGAGCGGAGGGAGCAGGGAAGCGAGGCCCCGTACCTGAACGGGGAGCGGGCCCGGCACTGCAGTGGCGGTGGGGATGGTAGGGGGAGCAG
>NW_005842593.1:972425-975039 GCF_000455745.1 Alligator sinensis | reverse complement strand
CGAGGGATTGGAGTCTCTGCCCCTGCCTGCCCCCCCCCCCCCCCGATCATTTTTTGCTAGTTGCATCATAATGAATGAGCTCCTGTAATGGGCTCTGCTACTGCTATTTGCCTCTAAGATATGAAAGATTGGGCCTTTGTGGATTTTGTGTCGTCTTGAAAAGGGCACCCTGGTTTCTTTTCAAATGATATCTCAGAAGATATACCTTGTGGCAGGTTCAGATTTTCCAGGCACTGCTGCCTGGATTCACTGGTTAACATCTCAACAAATTAAATTTTCCTTCTTGTGATATTCATTTTGTTCATGCAGGAGTTTATGGTGTTGCTGTAACTGATGAAGAAGGGTTTTGTACCATGAGTGAAAGAGCATCAGGCTGTGTGTTCCATGTGCCAGTGTCTGTTTCTGTTAATGAGACATGGAATAACTACACCTTCTACGATGAGGTGACTGGCTCTGTGGATGCAGGGAGACCAGAGGATGTAGTGTACCTTGATTTTTAGCAGGGCTTTTCATATGGCTTCCCACAACATTCTCGCAGGCAAGGTAAAGAAGTATGGGCTGGATGAATGGACTGTAAGGTGGATAGATAACTGGCTGGAGGATTGGGCTCAGAGTAGTAATCAGTGACTTGATGTCTAGTTGGCAGCTGGTATCAAGTGGAGTGCCCCAGGGGTGAGTTCTGGGACTGGTTTTGTTCAGTGTCTCCATCAGTGGCCTGGAAGAAGGCATAGAGTGCACCCTCAGCAAGTTTGCAGATGACACCAAGCTGGGGAGAATAGTAGATATACTGGAGGGTAGGACTAGGATTCGGAGTGACTTAGATAAATTGGAGGATTGGGCCAAAGAAAATCCTGTGAGGTTTAACAAGGGAAGTGCAAAGTTCTGCACTTAAGACGAACAGAACAGGCTGGGGGCTGACTGGCTGAGCAGCAGCTCTGCAGAAAAGGACCTGGGGGTTAGAGTGGACAATAAGCTGAATATGAGCCAGCAATGTGCCCTTGTTGCCAAGAAGGCAAATAGCATGCTGGGCTGCATTGGTAGGTATGTTGCCAGTAGGTCAAGGAAAGTGAATATTCCCCTCTATTCAGCACTGGTGAGGTCACATCTGGAGTACTGTGTTCAGTTTTGGGCCCCCCACTACAGAAAGGATGTGGACAAATTGGAGAGAGTCCAGAAGAAGGCAACAAAAATGGTGAGGGGGCTGAGGGACATGACTTGTGAGGAAAGACTGAGGAAACTGCACTTATTTAGTCTAAAGAAAAGGAGACTGAGAGAGGATTTAATAGCAGCCTTCAACTACCTGAATGGGGGTTCAAAAGAAGATGGAGCTAGATTGTTTTCAGTGATGGCAGATGACAGAACAGGAACAACGGTCCCAAGTTGCAGCAAGGGAATTTTAGGTTACGTATTAGGAAGAATTTTCTCACTAGGAGGCTAGTTAAAACACTAGAACAGGTTACCCAGAGAGGTGGTGGAAGCTCCATCCTTGGAGGTTTTCAAATCCTGACTAGACAAAGCTTTTGGCTGGGATGATTTAGTTAGAGATGGTCCTGCTTTGAGCAGGGGGTTGGACTAGATCAGCAATTCTGTACCTTTTGCACCTTATGTCCCACCTACATAAGGTCAAAAAATCCCGGTCCCACTGGTTGACGTGTGTGTAGGGGGGGTCCCCCAGAGGCCAATCAAAGAGCAGTGGGGTGCCACCTAGAGGACCTTTGCGTCCCACTGGTTGAAAAACCCTGGACTAGATGACCACCTGAGGTCCCTTCCAACCCTAACTCTATGATTCTAACTACCTGTGTTTGACACTTTTTTTCTCAGTGGATTCCTATAGATTTCCAGCCCTGTAATGAAACTGTAGTATAAACCTTGTATTGTTTTTATATATATTAAATCTTAACTTTTGGCACTGGTTACTTGCATGACATGGAGCATTATAACTGTCTATGGCAGGGGGGCGCACCCCCCCCCCCCCCCCCCCCCCCAAACCCCTTCAAATCAGGCCTGCAGAGTCATGGCACCTAGCCTATGGGACTCCCCATGGGTTGGGAAATTTGGCAGCAGGGGAACAGTGGCAATTAATACTGCCAGCCCTCCCCTGTTGCCAAATTTCCAGGGCTGCTTCTACCCAGTGTCCCCCATGACACCAGCAGAAGCCAGAGCCACCACCTGCTAGCAGAGGCAGGGACCTGAGCACAACTCACCCAGGTCCTGCCACATGGTGTCACAACCTGCCCACAGGCTGGATCAAACTAATTGGCAGGCCAGATCCAGCTGGTGGGCCTCATTTTGCCCATCCCTGTTCTAAGTGTTATGTCTGTCTGCACCCCCTAGGCTAAGAAGAACCACTGAGAAGTAGGGTATAATAGGCCTGATGGTTTAATATTTAAAACTCTTCCAAAACATCAGAGTTCTGAAACTTTGGTTGCCCAGGCTTCTGAACAGTAATAGTACAGTTTGAGTTTTTAAGGGCTGTGGTTAATTGACAATCTAGTCAGTTCCAGAAAGAAAATCACAAAAGCAAAAAATAGTTGAATGTATCTCCATGCACTGTACTTCTGATTATTTTCATAGTTTTTAGAACAGTAGTTCTCAATGTCTTTAGACTTGTGGC
>NW_005842593.1:961644-972394 GCF_000455745.1 Alligator sinensis | reverse complement strand
AGGAATGCCAGCTCTTAGTGTTCACTTGTTTTTTGACTATAGAAAAATAAGTAGAACTGTTCTGTTGCAAATAATGCTGATTACAACAGGTCAGAATATTTTTGAGACTTTTTGGATTCCTTTTAAAATCTCTGGGTTCATCTTGTGAATTATGTTGCTACACTTAACAGTGTTAACATTGTGTGACACCGGTTCTGTTTTAGAAACAGAATTACTGTTTTAGAATAACATTTATCTGTATCTTCTTTTATTCTGTTGTTGTGCCAATCTAAATAAAAGGGGAATGTGCTTGCAAAACCTCACAGTAAACAGTTTCAACTAATAGGATATTCTGGTCTAATCATTCTAATATTATAAAAGCCTAAGTGTCTGTCTGTGTGTCTGTTGCTTTATTTGCACTCTGGTTGGCCATCTCGGCAGCCACGCAGAGAACTCCAAGAGTGGGCAGACTGCAGGTGGTGCTGGTGGAACACTGTCATGATGTGGAGGGCTGAGGCTGAGGCCAGCTGGCCTGGCCTGGCCTGGCCTGCCCCCCCCCCCCCCCCCCGGGTGCTCTGTGGGGGAGATGAGGGGGCGGTGGCAGCATGAGGGGTGTGGGGAATAGAGTTGGACCTATGGTGGTGGCGCAAGGAAGGGGGGGAATGGGCCCAGGCCCGCTGCAGCATTGCAGAAGAGCAGGCCCAGATGCTGCCATGACAGTGGGGACAGAGGGGAAGGAGGCAGGAGGTGACAGGGTGGGGGGTGGGCATGGTTTGGGGGTGGGGTATGCTGGGCCTGGCCTCAAAACGTTGAGGGGGGGCACCAGGCCCTGCATGGCCCCACAACATTGGTGGGGAGGGCAGGCCCGGCCCCAAAACAGCAGGGGCTGAGGAGGCACTGGAACAGGCCTGGCCCCACAACGGCAGCAGGGGGGGCGGGTGGGCCCAGCCCTGCAGTAGAGGGGAGGAAAGGGAGAGCAGGCCCGGCCCCAAAGTTGATTGGGGGGGGGAAGGGGCCTGACGCAGGCATCTGTGCCTGCATGCACCCCTCCTGTCATTCTTGAGGGGGCAATTGGCTATTTTGGTCTCCTTGAGCTGATAATACTAGGTAATTCAATCAGTGGCTTTAGAGCATTGCCACTGAGTAACAAAGGAACTTAGAGGATCACAAAGAAGATGTATAATAAGATTGCAGAGAGATACTGTTTTGATGATAATGTTACCATAAACCAGTTATTCTCAAATAGGGTATTGCAAGATGCTGCGCTGTATTAGCACTGTTAGGTATGCAAACACCTACACAGTTCACAGGATAAACCCAGAGATTTCAGAAAGGAATCCATAGTATCAAAAACTTTTCTGACCTGCTGTGGTCTTTTTGGGAGTTTTATACATGTGCTCTGGGAGGTGTGGGGGAGGGAGGAGGTGCTTTTAATTAATAGCTCCGAGAGCCTCTCTAATTAAAGTGCTCGGAGTGTCGCGTGTATCAGTGTCCCTGGGCTGAAAAATGGTGGCAAGGGCTCTTTTAACTAAAGCTTGTCGAAAGCTGCCATTTTTCAGCACAGGAAAGCTGCTGCACATGATGCTGGAGTCTGCTGAAGTGTGGTAATTACCACACTCCAGCAGACGATAAGTTAATCAAGTCTGGTCTGAGGTTGTAATTACAGCACCTTGGAGCAGCCTCAGTGTACCTGTACAGGTGCCCTTTGAGTTCTTTGCAACAAAATAATTGCTCTGTTATTTTTCCATATTCAGAAAATGAGTGAAAGCTAACAGCTACATTTTTGTGGGGTGCTTGGAATTTAAAAAGGTTAAGAACCAGACATTAACATTACTGTGGCATACAAGGTCTGAGATACCTACCATATGTTTCATTCCTAATGGTGGGAACAGATTATCAAGGAGAAGCCATTACACCACCATTTCTAAGGGTGAGTAGATAAATGACGCAATTATTTTGGAATAATTTGCCTCTGAATTTACTCCCAAACAAACTTAATCTTCAGTAAGGAGGAGATGCAAAACCAAGCTGGTTTAGTGCTTAATGCCAGTATTACAATACTTGATGACTTGGTAGAGGGGAACAAATTTGCCTTCAGCAAAGGCTACCCTAGGGTAGCCCCCACTTTCTGAGGGATAACTTTGCGGTAGAGGGAGTTAAACTGGCATAGGGCTGTACATCATGTGCTTACTCCAACTTGCTGTGAAGCAGAGCCAGTATACTCCTGTAGGAAGTATGTTCTTTAACTGTACCCTAAGAGAAGCCTGGACAGAAATCTAAGAAAACAGGAAAAAATACTCCTTGGTAACTACAAGATTAACATTTAACTTTGTCAGTGACCTACATCTGGTTTCATTGTTATAAGTGAGATTCCTGGCCTGGACTCATAATCTAAGCATCCTTTCTTGTAAGCTCCCTCTTTCCCATCGATGGACAATCCTATTGGTGTAATTCCTCTGAATATTGTGAAATATACAAAATGCCTGATAGCAAGGGCTGGATCTGACTTAAGGTTTGCTCTGGCAAGGGGAATCAATGGCATGGAGCACTCGACCTCCACTGCAACACTCCCTTCCACTATGGAACCTGCTGTTCTACCGCCCGTTTGTCCTAATTGCAGAGGGGATTGAATTCAGTAGTGAGGGGGAAGTGCAAGTAAGTGGCCACTCTTGGGAACAGAGACTAGCAGTCTGTGGCTGGGCTAGGTCACAATAGGTGGCCCACATCAGCAAAAGGTTGCCAATCCCTGCTTTATAGTTTCAGTAATGTTAAGGGAGTTTCAGCTTGGCTTAATGTCACTTGTTGTTGGTCCATGATGACTAGAGAATGATATTTAGAAATTTGCCTTTAGAACAGTGGTGCAGGGGAGTGGCAAGGGTTAAGAGGTTTCTAAAATCTGTTTGTGTTACCTTAGAACCCACAACAAAATAGGAACATGCAGACTTAGCATTAGGTTACAGTGACCAGCTGTAACTTAGGGAGAAATCGCCGGCTTTGATAGAATGGCCAAGTTCGACCAGAGATGCCCAAATTAAGGTACCAGCAAATGACTAAATTAAGATGCATGCATGTGATGGGTTTAGGGAAACAAGGGATTATGTTGACGGGGCAGAACATGAACAGCATGATGACCACCAATCAGGGGTACCTGGTTTATGAAGATTCATCAGGAGAAAGAGAATACAGTTGGGATCCTGAGGCCACCATGGGCAGTGGGCACACCACCAGCCCGTCTCGCCCAACCCATTGTGGGGGTGGGCATCAACCCCCAACCTCTGAGAATGCTGACGTCCTTCAAACAAGAACTACGAGGTAGCACTCGCATACTAGCCAGATGTACGGTCTCCCTGTGAAACTTTAAGACTGGTAGACAAGTAGTATTGTGTAATCATTTTGCTTACTTTGCTTGCATTAATCTTATTTGCTATCACTGTGTATCAGTAAAATTCTCCTCTTATCTAATGGAGGTGTCATGGTCAAATTTAAAAAGGTTGGGCCTGCCCAGAACAAGCTATCAGGACTGGTTCATAAACCCGGTGCCAACAGTCCATATCTCTCAGGATCCCTGGCCCTTGGTGCTTTTTTTACATGTTTAATCAGTCATATAAGGAGACCCTGTCCCTTCACATGGGTGACCTAAGGGTGATGTTCTGTTTATGGGACTTCTTGTAGCATATACCAAGGCAGTGTAATAATTTTCATACTTAGATTTTGACACTTTTATTCTCCAAAAATTGATTGGCAACTGAGCATGAATATTTTCCTCTAAAACTTGTGAAATGCAGATCTATTTTAGGCTCCTCGTTGGGAGTATCCAAGATTTAGAGGAGCAAAGTTTCATGTTTTAAGCAGTCCTTCTTGGTTTATTAACAGTTGCTTGGGTAGTGAAGTAGATGGAATTTTGGTTCTGTCTTTTGAAGGCTGACACTTTGACTTGTGGGTGGAATATACAGACTCTGTTGTACTACAGCTCCCAAAATGCCATTGGCAGTTCCTTGCAGTCGAGGATGATTGTCTTATCTGTGAGTCCAAAGATGGCTGATGAGGCCTATCTGGGATTGACAGACCCTGTTGCACCTCGGGCACATGTTTCCATGCAAGATGGGTAGGCTCTGGGTTCTTGATTCTGTCTGTGACACGCTGCTTCTGCCACTCCCACTTTTCCATCTCCTGTTTTCTTTGTAAGGTTTCAAAGGACTGAGATCCTTGCAACCAGACTCTTCCTCCATTTGGAGTGGTCCTGGGTCATAGTCTCTCATGAGTTGATGTCAATGTTGCATTTTTTTCAAGTTAGCCTTGAGGATGTCCTTGAAGTGCTTTCTCTGCCCTCTTTTTGAGTGTGTAACTTGACTGAGCAGGGAGAATAAAACTTGTTTCAAGAATTTGGAGCCAGACATCCAGATGATGTGGCCAGCCCAGAGAAATTAATGTCAGGTAATCATCACCTCAATGCTCATGGTGTTTGTTTGTGAGAGACCTCTAATGTTCATGCATCTGTCTTACCACTGGAATGATAGCTGTTATAAGAAGACGGATTATAGGGATTATAAAAGGAGAGCATTAAACTTGGATGTGTATTTAGATATTGACCTTCTAGCTGAAAGTTTACTGTGTTAGCAAAGATATGTAAATATGGGAAATGTTCAAGCCTGTACAAGTGGCTAATGGGACCTTGGCTATCAGAAACTTGGAGAAGCAGAGGACAACAGGGTTGATAAATGGACTCAGTGGGTTTCAACAAGGTTTTTATTATTTGGAGAAAGATGAATATACCAAGATTGAAATCGGAGTAAGCTAGATGCCATATACACAGCTGCTTTAGATAGTTAGTTCCAGGACAAGGATATGGAACAAAGATGGACTCTTCAAGAAAAACTTATTTCTGCAAAAAGTAAAGGAAGGGCCATTCCGTGGTAGCTGCCATGTCAGCAGCTGAGTAAGTGGACAGGCTCTCATTTGAGTATTGCTCTCCCTTTAGACACTAACTTTGATCTTTTTTCTCTCGTTTTCCCTTTTGAGAGACCCTGTGTCAGGGGTGAGCAATTATTTTGGGTGGAGGGCCACTTACCGAGCTTTGACAAGCTGTCAAGGGCTGTATGAGTAGCCCCACCCCTTGACAGGTGTCCCCCTGGTCACCATCTTGTGACTGGAAGTCCTGCCCCGTAACCCCTGACCTTTGCCACCAGAAGTTGCTCCCCTTGCCCCCAGAAGTACTCCTTTCAGCAAGGGGTTTTGCCATCTCAGAACCAGAAAAATACCAAATTATATTCTAAAAAGTGAACATCTAAAACATTCATTAATTTTATTTCAGAAAATTTTTGTCCTGGTTTACGTGCGTTTGTGTAATGTACGTAGAGGTGATTGTATATAATAGCTTAAAATTAAGTCTTATTCTTGTATATTGTGGCAGGGTATAAGTTTGTGGAGGGCTGTGGGTGTGTGGGTATGTAGGGTGTGGGGGAGGGTGTGGGTATGTCTGTGGGGGTGGATAGGAGTGGGTGTGGGGTGAGGGAGCATGTGGGTGTGTCTGGATATGTGGGGTGTGGGTGGGTATGGGGTTTGTGGGGGGGTGGGGGAGGGGAGGGGGGCGGGGGTGTGGGTGTGGAGGTCTGCGTGTATGGCAGTGTGAGGGAGGTATGGGTGCATGTGTATGGTGGGGTGTGCATGTGAGACTCACCACGCGCACGCGCACACGCCTACCCCTGGGGTACCAGTGCAACCTGGTGCTCCCCAGTCCTGCGATGCAGCCAGGAGCCATGTGGTGCTGGAGCAGTGCATGAGCAGGAAGGCAGGGAAATGGCTGGGGGTGGGGCAGGGCTGTGCTCGTGGGTCCTACTGCCCTTGGTTCCTGTCATCTTTGACAGGCAGCCAGGAGCAAATAAATGGTTTGGTTTGGTTTTGTTGGCAGGACTGCAGCAGTTCCCGGCATTGAAAGATTAAAACCTGGGCAGGTGATAATGAATAGAGCAGGATTTTCAGCAACTGAGAACAAAGGTGCATTGCAGAGTGATGACTCTGGAAAACAATGATCTTTGATTCTCCAGGTGGAGGATGGAAAGATTTATTTTTCCCCATTATGAATAAGAATGTTAATGCAGAGGATTAGTAGTTAACTGGGTGGCATCTGCTCGTGCACTTTTCAGACCTAGAAGTCAAACACTTTGAGGACTTGTCTGCACAGAAATTGTAGCTAAAGTAACTGAAAAAACTGCAGTTCTGTTGGTGGATCCATTTACTCTGAGTAAAAACCACTTATTTTAATACTTTATTACATGTATTTACAATGCTTTTATTCTGAAATAAACATATGTGGAAAAGTCCTCAGTTGCAGTGCTGTTAAGTTGTGTTGGCATTGACTATCAGCACCATGTATTTGATTTGACTGAGGGCTTACACAGGGTGTGGTTGGGTATTTGCACTGTTCTGTGCCCTGCTCAGGGCTCCATTCATCCTGTTTATTACTTTTGTTGGTATTCTAACTTATTTTCAGACAACACAACTCTGACCAACTCCCTAAAAAGTCTCTGGAAGGGAAAAGATGGCTTAAACTGAGTTTCTTTAATACATTTATAGTTCATATATAATTCTTTCCTATGCTTTAATCTACCTAGCACAGTGTACTGAGTGATTATAAATAGAAATGAATGAGTGTATCATTACATAGGAACGTTTTGGTTCAGCTCATCCTAGCTTCTGCAGAGCTCTTCGGTTTCCCTCTGGGTGTTTTATGCTTGTTGATGTTTCCTTGTTCTGATGTTTTAAATTTTCTCTTTGGTTTCTGAAACTGTCAGGTGGATCGCGCAAGTCAGGGCTGTCCAATTTCTGGCCCACTGTGGTGCTCACTTGGCATGGGCCAAATGCCACACACATGGGCAGGTGGGTGGGTGGGCAGCCTGGTTCTTCTCTTCCAGCTGTGCATGCTACAGAGTCAGTCCCCCCCACCCTCCCCCCACATCCTGCCCTCAATGCAAGCATCTTGGCTACCCCCACCTCCTTCTGGCCATGCGGACTTCCCACTTGCAGTGCAGGCAGCCTGGTTCCCTCTTGATGTGCACATGCAGTGTAAGCAGCCCAGCACCCTCCCCTGTCACACAGGCACTATAGCCCCCTTCCACTTTGCTACCTGCCCCCAGAAGCAGGGGCAGGAAGTAGAAGCCAGAAGGGAAAGGGGAACCCAAATAACCTGGCCACTGTGGCAAGACCAAGTGGGAGGGAATGGCAGCTGGGCATGAGGTTATGGACTGCATGCTAACCCTTCAGGGGCCACATGTACTCCATAGGCAACTAGTTGGACAGCTCTGACTTAAGTAATATGGAGGGACAGGGACAAGATCCAGCTGTCAGTATAACCTGTGGTTAAAGATTTCATTTATGTTTGATATGTTAGTGGTTGCCTTAATTCTGTGTAATCATTAGTGTTCTGAGTAGGAAGTTCTGCAAAGCCTTTCTAAGAAACCTTCAGTTCATGTAGGAAGCAGACACGCACATGACAAGTTTCTGGCACTGATAGGACTTCACCAGTTCTATCTGTTCCTTCATTTGTATGCAGGCTGTAGCAGAGTACTGTCCTTTAAGAAGACAGGGACTGAATGCATGCTAAATGGTTCGCAGCTTGCTATATAAGAAGTACCAGGGCTGTTCAGAGAGCACTGCAAGTTTAATGTTGTGAAAAACCTTTGATTTAGTATCCCATGATGTCCTTGTGAGAAAAGTGGAGGATTGTGGAGGATCTGAAAGGCAGTCAGGTGAGTGAGAAACTGGCTGCAGGATAGGACTCAGAGAGTTGTAGTGAATGGATCTGTGTCATCCTGGCAAGAAGCGGGGAGCAGTGTCCTGCAGAGTTTGATGCTTGGTCCAGTACTTTTCAACATCTTTATTAACAATTTGGATGTGGGAGTGAAGAGCTCACTGGCCAAGTTCACAGATGACACCAAGTTATGGGGAAGCGTGGTTACGCTCAAAGATAGGCAACAGATACAGGCAGACCTAGACAAGCTAGCAAGTTGCCGGATCAGAACCTGATGAAATTCAATGTCGAGTAATGTAAAGTGCTTCACCTTGGGATGAGCAACTACCAACATACCTACAGGCTTGGCGATATCAAACTGACTGACTAGCATCATGAATGAAAGGGACCTGGGGGTAATAATAGACCATAGTATGAATATGAGCTGGCAGTGCAATACTGTGGCCAGTAGGACAAATTAATACTCTGGCATGCATCAATCAATGCATCTCCAGCAAAACCAAGGAGGTGATTCTTCCACTCTACTCAGCCGTGAGACCGCAGCTGGAGTAGTGTGTCCAGTTCTGGGCACCACACCTTAACAAGGACATGGACAATAAACAAGACAATGAACAAGCTGAAAAGAGCCAAAAGAAGACCCATCCATATGATCAGAGTCTTGAAGGGCAAGCCATATAAGGAAAGGCTGAGGGAGCTGAGACTCTTCAGCCTGAGGAAAAGAAGACTGAGAAGGGACCTGGTAGCCGCTTACTGCTATGCTAGGGGAGTACATCAAGAGCTTGGTGAGGAACTGTTCACCAGGGCACCCGAGGGGAAAACCAGGAGTAATGGCCACAGACTCGTGCAAGACCGATCAGGCTCAACATTAGGAAAAACTTCTTCACAGTCAAGGTGTCCAGACTGTGGAATAAGCTCCTTCCAGAGGTGGTGCAATCACCTACCCTGGAAATCTTCAAGAGGAGACTAGACAGTCACCTTGCTGGGGTTACCTGACCCCCAGTTATCTTTCCTGCATGGTACAAGGGGCTGGACCTGGTGATCTTCTGAGGTCCCTTCCAATCTATGAAAGTCTTGGGACCCTTCCCCCTAACCCCTGACTTTTGCCACCGGAAGTCTCTCCTTTTGTCCCTGAAAGTACTCCTTTTGGCAAGGCGGTTTGCCATCAGAAACAGAAAAATACCAAATTATATTCTAAAAATCAAACATCTATTACAACATTAATTTGATTTAAAAAAATATTTTTGTCCGGATTTGTTTGTGTAGTATACATAGAGGTGATTGTATAATACCTTGAAATGAAGTCTTACTCTTGCATATTGTGTGGGGGGGGGACATGGAATATATGTTTGTGGAGGGCTGTGGGTATGTGAGTATGTGGGGGAAGGTGTGGAGGTGGGTTTTTGTGGGAATGGATAGGTATGGGGGGGGTGTATGCTGTTTGGGGGTGTATGGGTTTGGGGAGCATGTTGGGGTGTGTGGATATGTGGGCTGTGGGGGGAGGGTGGTTGGGGAAGGTTCTGGCATGTGTGGAGGAGGAGGATGGCCGGGGTATGTGAGGAAGTGTGGTGTGTGCATGGGGAGTGTGGGTGCCTACAGCCCCTGACAGCCCCTGCCATCAGCGGCAGCACCAGGCCATGAGGCCTTGGGGTGCTCAGGGCCTGCAGCAAGTGAAGCCTCTACCAGCGCTCCTGCCGCCTTTCGCCCCGGGGTGCCAGCGTGGGCCCCGCGCTCCTCTTCCCCCCTGGTCTGCCACCGCTGCCCTTCTCTTGCCACTTCCCTATGTTCCTTATTGACAGCATTGCTGCTTCTCCACTGGCCCCTCCAGTACCATGCAGTTTGCAGCTGCATGGCTGGGTCTACAGAACGCAGCAGGATCCAGCCCAGCCTGGCCGGTACTGCACAGATCCAGCTGGGAATCGTGGGGCTGGGCCAGTCCAGCTCCTGCTGCATCCTGTAGTCCAGCAATGCAGCCAGGAGTCACTTGGTGCTGGAGTGGCTGGCAGATGCGGGGTGAGGGGAAGAGAAGTGCCAGACGGGAAAGTAGGGAAATGGTGGTGGCAGAGGGGTGAGTGGCAGCAAGCAGGAGTGCAGAGCCACACCAGTACCTCAGGGCCCAGACCAGTGGGGGCCCAGGGAAGGGTGGGAGGAGATTTCTTCGGTTTATAGACTTCATAGACGTTAGGGCTGGAAGAGACCTTTCAAGATCATCAGGTCTAGCCCCCTGCCCAAGGAGCAGGAAGTCAGCTGGAGTCAAATGATCTCAACAAGATAGGCATCCGAGTGTTTCTTAAAAGTGTCTGGAGTAGGTGCTTGCACCAATTCTGGGGGGAGTCTATTCCAGGCCCTGGGGACTCAGAGAGTAAGAAAGGTTTTCCTTATGTCCAGCCTAAAACGGTTTTCCAGGAGTTTGACAGGAGCACAGGACATGGGCTGGCAGGGGCTTTATAGAGCTGGGCCGGGCTGGGCTGCACCAGCAGGAAGAGGGGCAGAGCCAGCCTGGGCCCCGCACTTCTGTCCGCCTGCCCTAGGCCCCTGCCAGCCCTGGCCCCAGGTCACCAGCGCAGACCCCCACACTCCTGCACAGCTGTCACTGAGCTCCCACCTGCTGCCACTTGCCCTCCTGCCTGCCACCTCTGATACCACCATTTTCCCGCTTTCCTGCCTGCTGCTGCTGTTTCTCCCTGCCCCCCGCCTGCTGGCCACTCTGGCACCACTTGGTTATCTTATCCTTCAGCTTGTCCCCTTCCTTATCCAGAAAACCTTTTAGCTGTCTGATTGAAGCTTATATTTTTGTTCTCTCAAACTCTCTTCATATGACTTGCCTTCCAAATCTTCTGTTGTTCTTGTCCCCCACCTTTGGACCCTCTCTAACTTCTCCACATCCATTTTAAACTGAAAAGCCCAGAACTGCACGTAATAATAAATTCATAGATTCATAGATGTTAGGGTCGGAAGGGACCTCAATAGATCATCGAGTCCGACCCCCTGCATAGGCAGGGAAGAGGCCTGGGTCCTGATGACCCC